>NW_022148012.1:0-63198 GCF_901933205.1 Camarhynchus parvulus
CCCTAAAATAGCCCCAAAAAGCCCCAAAATGCCAAAATTCACCCAAAAAATCCAAAAAAATACCCCAAACCCAGCCCTAAAATAGCCCAAAAAGCCCCAAAATGCCAAAATTCAACCCAAAAAATCAAAAAATACCCCAAACCCAGCCCTAAAATAGCCCAAAAAGCCCCAAAAATGCCAAAATTCACCCGAAAAAAACAAAAATACCCCAAACCCAGCCCTAAAATAGCCCAAAAAGCCCCAAAATGCCAAAATTCACCTGAAAAATCCAAAAATACCCCAAACCCAGCCCTAAAATAGCCCAAAAAAAGCCCCAAAAATGCCAAAATTCACCCGAAAAAATCCCAAAAATACCCCAAACCCAGCCCTAAAATAGCCCAAAAAGCCCCAAAATGCCAAAATTCACCCTAAAAAATCAAAAAAATACCCCAAACCCAGCCCTAAAATAGCCCAAAAAGCCCCAAAAATGCCAAAATTCACCCGAAAAAATCAAAAAATACCCCAAACCCAGCCCTAAAATAGCCCAAAAGCCCCAAAATGCCAAAATTCACCTAAAAAAAAAAAAACCAAACCCAGCCCTAAAAAGCCCAAAAGCCCCACTAAAATTCACCCTAAAAATAAAAAAACCCCAAACAAGCCCAAAATAGCCCCCCAAAATGCTAAAACAAAAAAAAAAAATACCCCAAACCCAGCCCTAAAATAGCCCAAAAAGCCCCAAAATGCCAAAATTCAACCTGAAAAATCAAAAAAAACCCCAAACCCAGCCCTAAAATAGCCCAAAAAAGCCCCAAAAATGCCAAAATTCACCCTAAAAATAAAAAAATACCCCAAACCCAGCCCTAAAATAGCCCAAAAAGCCCCAAAATGCCAAAATTACACCTAAAAAACCAAAAAATACCCCAAACCCAGCCCTAAAATAGCCCAAAAACCCCAAAAATGCCAAAATTCTGACTCCCAAAAAATCCAAAAATACCCCAAACCCAGCCCTAAAATAGCCCAAAAAAGCCCCAAAAATGCCAAAATTCACCCTAAAAATCAAAAAAAACCCCAAACCCAGCCCTAAAATAGCCCAAAAAGCCCCAAAAATGCCAAAATTCACCGAAAAAAACAAAAAATACCCCAAACCCAGCCCTAAAATAGCCCAAAAAAAGCCCCAAAATGCCAAAATTCACCCGAAAAAATCCAAAAAAATACCCCAAACCCAGCCCTAAAATAGCCCAAAAGCCCCAAAATGCCAAAATTCACCCTGAAAAATCCAAAAATACCCCAAACCCAGCCCTAAAATAGCCCCAAAAAGCCCCAAAAATGCCAAAATTCACCCTAAAAAAAAAAAAACCCCCCAAACCCAGCCCTAAAATAGCCCAAAAAAGCCCCAAAATGCCAAAATTCACACCGAAAAATAAAAAATACCCCAAACCCAGCCCAAAATAGCCCAAAAGCCCCAAAATCCCAAAAAAAAAAACCCACCCTAAAAACAAAAAAAGCCCCAAAACCCAGCCCTAAAAACCCAAAAAAGCCCCAAAAAAAAGCCCCAAAAAAATTCAACCCGAAAAAATCCAAAAAATACCCCAAACCCAGCCCTAAAATAGCCCAAAAAAAGCCCCAAAATGCCAAAATTCACCCAACCAAAAAAACCCCAAACCCAGCCCTAAAATAGCCCAAAAAAAGCCCCAAAAATGCCAAAATTCACCAAAAATCCAAAAAATACCCCAAACCCAGCCCTAAAATAGCCCAAAAAAGCCCCCAAAAATGCCAAAATTCACCCGAAAAAAAAAAAAAATACCCCAAACCCAGCCCTAAAATAGCCCAAAAAAAGCCCCAAAAATGCCAAAATTCACCCGAAAAAATCAAAAAAACCCAAACCCAGCCCTAAAATCCCAAAAGCCCCAAAATGCCAAAACAAAAAAAAAAAAAACCCCAAACCCAGCCCTAAAATAGCCCCAAAAGCCCCAAAAGCAGCAAATTCACCCTAAAAAACAAAAATACCCCAAACCCAGCCCTAAAATAGCCCAAAAAGCCCCAAAAATGCCAAAATTCACCCTAAAAATCCAAAAAATACCCCAAACCCAGCCCTAAAATAGCCCAAAAAAGCCCCAAAAATGCCAAAATTCACCCTAAAAATCAAAAAAATACCCCAAACCCAGCCCTAAAATAGCCCAAAAAAGCCCCAAAATGCCCAAAATTCCCCCAAAAAATCAAAAAAAAATACCCCAAACCCAGCCCTAAAATAGCCCAAAAAAAAGCCCCAAAAATGCCAAAATTCACCCGAAAAAATCAAAAAAATACCCCAAACCCAGCCCTAAAATAGCCCAAAAAAGCCCCAAAAAACAAAATTCACCTAAAAATCAAAAAATACCCCCAAACCCAGCCCTAAAATAGCCCAAAAAGCCCCAAAAATGCCCAATTCACCCGAAAAAATCCAAAAAAACCCCAAACCCAGCCCTAAAATAGCCCAAAAAAGCCCCAAAATGCCAAATTCACCCTAAAAAATCCAAAAAATACCCCAAACCCAGCCCTAAAATAGCCCCAAAAAAAGCCCCAAAAATGCCAAAATTCACCCGAAAAAATCAAAAAAAAACCCCAAACCCAGCCCTAAAATAGCCCAAAAAAGCCCCAAAATGCCAAAATTCACCGAAAAAATCCAAAAAAAACCCCAAACCCAGCCCTAAAATAGCCCAAAAAAGCCCCAAAAATGCCAAAATTCACCCGAAAAAATCAAAAAAATACCCCAAACCCAGCCCTAAAATAGCCCAAAAAAGCCCCAAAAATGCCAAAATTCACCCAAAAAAATAAAAAAAAAACCCCAAACCCAGCCCTAAAATAGCCCAAAAAAAGCCCCAAAAATGCCCAAATTCACCCTAAAAAATCAAAAAATACCCCAAACCCAGCCCTAAAATAGCCCAAAAAAAGCCCCAAAATGCCAAAATTCACCCCAAAAAATCCAAAAAAATACCCCAAACCCAGCCCTAAAATAGCCCAAAAAAGCCCCAAAAATGCCAAAATTCACCCGAAAAAATAACCAAAATACCCCAAACCCAGCCCTAAAATAGCCCCAAAAAAAGCCCCAAAAATGCCAAAATTCACCGAAAAAATCAAAAAATACCCCAAACCCAGCCCTAAAATAGCCCCAAAAAAGCCCCAAAAATGCCAAAATTCACCCTAAAAAATAAAAAAAATACCCCAAACCCAGCCCTAAAATAGCCCAAAAAAGCCCCAAAAATGCCAAAATTCACCGAAAAAATCAAAAAAAATACCCCAAACCCAGCCCTAAAATAGCCCAAAAAAGCCCCAAAAATGCCAAAATTCACCCTAAAAAATCCAAAAAAAATACCCCAAACCCAGCCCTAAAATAGCCCAAAAAAAGCCCCAAAAATGCCAAATTCACGAAAAATCAAAAAAATACCCCAAACCCAGCCCTAAAATAGCCAACCAAACCCCCCAAAAGCCCCAAAAATGCCAAAATTCACCTAAAAAAAACAAAAAATACCCCAAACCCAGCCCTAAAATAGCCCCAAAAAAAAAGCCCCAAAAATGCCAAAATTCACCCGAAAAATCAAAAAAATACCCCAAACCCAGCCCTAAAATAGCCCAAAAAGCCCCCAAAAATGCCAAAATTCACCGAAAAAATCAAAAAATACCCCAAACCCAGCCCTAAAATAGCCCAAAATCCCACAAAAAAAGCCCCAAAAATGCCAAAATTCACCCTAAAAAATCAAAAAATACCCCAAACCCAGCCCTAAAATAGCCCAAAAAAAAGCCCCAAAAATGCCAAAATTCACCCAAAAAAAAAAAAAAATACCCCAAACCCAGCCCTAAAATAGCCCAAAAAAAGCCCCAAAAATGCCAAAATTCACCCGAAAAAATCAAAAAAAAAACCCCAAACCCAGCCCTAAAATAGCCCAAAAAAGCCCCAAAAATGCCAAAATTCACCCGAAAAATCCAAAAAAATACCCCAAACCCAGCCCTAAAATAGCCCAAAAAGCCCCAAAAATGCCAAAATTCACCCTAAAAAATCAAAAAAAATACCCCAAACCCAGCCCTAAAATAGCCCAAAAAAAGCCCCAAAAATGCCAAAATTCACCTGAAAAAATCAAAAAAATACCCCAAACCCAGCCCTAAAATAGCCCAAAAAAACCCCCAAAAATGCCAAAATTCACCCGAAAAAATCCAAAAAAAAAACCCCAAACCCAGCCCTAAAATAGCCCAAAAAAAGCCCCAAAAATGCCAAAATTCACCCAAAAAATCCAAAAAAAATACCCCAAACCCAGCCCTAAAATAGCCCAAAAAAAGCCCCAAAAATGCCAAAATTCACCCGAAAAAATCCAAAAAATACCCCAAACCCAGCCCTAAAATAGCCCAAAAAAAACCCCCAAAAATGCCAAAATTCACCCAAAAAAAAAAAAAAAATACCCCAAACCCAGCCCTAAAATAGCCCAAAAAAGCCCCAAAAATGGCAAAATTCGCCCGAAAAAATCAAAAAAATACCCCAAACCCAGCCCTAAAATAGCCCAAAAAAGCCCCAAAAATGCCAAAATTCACCCGAAAAAATCAAAAAAATACCCCAAACCCAGCCCTAAAATAGCCCAAAAAAAAGCCCCAAAAATGCCAAAATTCACCCGAAAAAATCCAAAAAAATACCCCAAACCCAGCCCTAAAATAGCCCCAAAAAAACCCCCAAAAATGCCAAAATTCACCCAAAAAAATCAAAAAAATACCCCAAACCCAGCCCTAAAATAGCCCAAAAAAAGCCCCAAAAATGCCAAAATTCACCCGAAAAAATCAAAAAAATACCCCAAACCCAGCCCTAAAATAGCCCAAAAAAAAGCCCCAAAAATGCCAAAATTCACCCCAAAAAAACAAAAAAATACCCCAAACCCAGCCCTAAAATAGCCCAAAAAGCCCCAAAAATGCCAAAATTCACCCGAAAAAAATAAAAAAATACCCCAAACCCAGCCCTAAAAAAGCCAAAAAAAGCCCCAAAAATGCCAAAATTCACCCGAAAAAATCAAAAAAATACCCCAAACCCAGCCCTAAAATAGCCCAAAAAAGCCCCAAAAATGCCAAAATTCACCCGAAAAAATCAAAAAAATACCCCAAACCCAGCCCTAAAATAGCCCAAAAAAAGCCCCAAAAATGCCAAAATTCACCCAAAAAAACAAAAAATACCCCAAACCCAGCCCTAAAATAGCCCCAAAAAAAAGCCCCAAAAATGCCAAAATTCACCCGAAAAAATCCAAAAAAACCCCAAACCCAGCCCTAAAATAGCCCCAAAAAAAAGCCCCAAAAATGCCAAAAATTCACCCGAAAAAATAAAAAAAAAATACCCCAAACCCAGCCCTAAAATAGCCCAAAAAAAGCCCCAAAAATGCCAAAATTCACCCGAAAAAATCAAAAAAATACCCCAAACCCAGCCCTAAAATAGCCCAAAAAAAGCCCCAAAAATGCCAAAATTCACCCGAAAAAATCAAAAAAAATACCCCAAACCCAGCCCTAAAATAGCCCAAAAAAAGCCCCAAAAATGCCAAAATTCACCCGAAAAAATCAAAAAAAATACCCCAAACCCAGCCCTAAAATAGCCCAAAAAAAGCCCCAAAAATGCCAAAATTCACCCGAAAAAATCCAAAAAAATACCCCAAACCCAGCCCTAAAATAGCCCAAAAAAAGCCCCAAAAATGCCAAAATTCACCCGAAAAAATCCAAAAAATACCCCCAAACCCAGCCCTAAAATAGCCCAAAAAGCCCCAAAAATGCCAAAATTCACCCGAAAAAATCCAAAAAAAATACCCCCAAACCCAGCCCTAAAATAGCCCCAAAAAAGCCCCAAAAATGCCAAAATTCACCGAAAAAATCCAAAAAATACCCCAAACCCAGCCCTAAAATAGCCCAAAAAAAGCCCCAAAAATGCCAAAATTCACCGAAAAATCAAAAAAATACCCCAAACCCAGCCCTAAAATAGCCCAAAAAAGCCCCAAAAATGCCAAAATTCACCCGAAAAAAAAAAAAATACCCCAAACCCAGCCCTAAAATAGCCCCAAAAAAGCCCCAAAAATGCCAAAATTCACCGAAAAATCAAAAAAAATACCCCAAACCCAGCCCTAAAATAGCCCCAAAAAAAGCCCCAAAAATGCCAAAATTCACCCGAAAAAATCAAAAAAAACCCCAAACCCAGCCCTAAAATAGCCCCAAAAAAAGCCCCAAAAATGCCAAAATTCACCCGAAAAAAAAAAAAAAAATACCCCAAACCCAGCCCTAAAATAGCCCAAAAAAAGCCCCAAAAATGCCAAAATTCACCCGAAAAAATCAAAAAAATACCCCAAACCCAGCCCTAAAATAGCCCAAAAAAAAGCCCCAAAAATGCCAAAATTCACCCGAAAAATCAAAAAATACCCCAAACCCAGCCCTAAAATAGCCCAAAAAAAGCCCCAAAAATGCCAAAATTCACCCGAAAAAATCCAAAAAATACCCCAAACCCAGCCCTAAAATAGCCCCAAAAAAAGCCCCAAAAATGCCAAAATTCACCCGAAAAAATAAAAAAAATACCCCAAACCCAGCCCTAAAAATAGCCCCAAAAAAAGCCCCAAAAATGCAAAATTCACCCAAAAAATCAAAAAAATACCCCAAACCCAGCCCTAAAATAGCCCAAAAAAGCCCCAAAAATGCCAAAATTCACCCAAAAAATCAAAAAAACAACCCCAAACCCAGCCCTAAAATAGCCCAAAAAAAGCCCCAAAAATGCCAAAATTCACCCTAAAAAAATCAAAAAAAAACCCCCAAACCCAGCCCTAAAATAGCCCAAAAAGCCCCAAAAATGCCAAAATTCACCCGAAAAATCAAAAAATACCCCAAACCCAGCCCTAAAATAGCCCAAAAAAAGCCCCAAAAATGCCAAAATTCACCTGAAAAAATCCAAAAAAATACCCCAAACCCAGCCCTAAAATAGCCCCAAAAAAAGCCCCAAAAATGCCAAAATTCACCCGAAAAAATACAAAAAAATACCCTAAACCCAGCCCTAAAATAGCCCAAAAAAGCCCCAAAAATGCCAAAATTCACCCCCTAAAAATCCAAAAAATACCCCAAACCCAGCCCCAAAATAGCCCCAAAGAGCCCCAAAATGCAAAATGCACCAAAAAAAAAAAACAAAAAAATCAAAAAAAAGACCCCAAAATAGCCTTAAAATAGCCCAAAAGACCCCAAAAATGCCAAAATTCAACGAAAAAACGCCCAAAAACAACCCCAAACCCAGCCCCTAAATAGCCAAAAAGCCCCAAAAATGCCCCAAAAACCTCAAAAATCCAAAAAATACCCCAAACCAAAACCCTAAAAAAAATAGCCCCAAAACCCCAAAGCACCCCAAAAGATCCAAAAAAACCCCAAAAATAGCCCCAAAAAGCCCCAAAAAAGCCCCAAAAAAATCAAAAAGACCCCCAAAACCCAGCCCTAAAATAGCCCAAAAAAAGCCCCAAAAAAGCCCTAAAAACCCCAAAAATACCCCCAAAAATACCCCAAAACCCAGCCCTAAAATAGCCCTCAAAAAGCCCCAAAAAAGCCAAAAATCCCCTAAAAATCCAAAAAAACCCCCAAACCAGCCCTAAAAGAGCCCCAAAAATACCCTAAAAAACGCCAAAATTCAGCCCAAAAAACCCAAAAAAAAAACCCCAAACCGAGCCCTAAAAGAGCCCAACAAAAATACCCCAAAAAAACACCAAAAAAAGCCCAAAAACACCCCAAAAACCCTAAAATAGCCCCAAAAAACCCAAAAAAACGCCAAAAACAGCCCTAAAAAAACCCAAAAAAAACCCCAAAACAGCCCTAAAATAGCCCCCAAAAAGCCCAAAAAACCCTAAAAAAAAAACCCCCAAACAAGAGCCCCCAAAAAAAGCCCAAAAAAGCCCGAAAATACCCCAAAACCCAAAAAACCCCCAAACCCAGCCCCTAAAAACACCAAAAGAGCCCCAAAAAGTCACAAAAACCCAAAAATAAAACACCCAAAACGGAGCCCCAAAAACATAAAAAAACCCCAAGAGCCCCCAAAAATTCACCCTCAAAACAAAAAATACCCCAAACCAACCCTAAAAAGCCCAAAAAGCCCCAAAACTCCCAAAAATCACCCCAAAAGAGCCCTAAAAAAACACCCCAAACCCAGCCCTAAAAGCCAAAAAGGAGCCCCCAAAATGCCAAAAAATCCCCAAAAAGTACCCCAAAAAACACCCCCCAAACCCAGCCCAAAAAACCCCAAAAAAGCCCCAAAAATAGCCCAAAAACCCTAAAAAATCCCAAAAAACTCCAAAAAGAGCCCCAAAACAGCCTAAAAAACCCAACAAAAGAGCCCCAAAAATATCACTTAAAAACCCCCAAAAGAGCCCCAAAACCCCCAAAAAACCCCAAAAGAACTCTAAAGCACCACAAAAATAGCCCTAAAACCCCAAAAGAGCCCCAAAAAAAGCCCAAAACAGAGCCCCAAAAAAACCCCAAAAACCCCCAAAAAAGCCCCAAAAACAGCCCTAAAGACCTAAAAATAGCCCAAAAAAACCCCCAAAAGAGCCCCAAAACAGCCCAAAAACCCAAAAAAACCCCAAAACCCATCAAAGAGCCCCAAAATACCCTTTAAAAGCCCGCAAAAGAGCCCAAAAACCCAAAAACCCCAAAAACTCTAAAAACCCCAAAATACCCCTAAAACCCCAAAAGAGCCCCAAAAAACCCCCAAAAACCCCAAAAATAGCCCCAAAAACATCAATAAAAACCCCCAAATGAGCCAAAAGCCCCAAAAACCCCCAAAACCAAAAAACCCCCAAAAACCCCCCAAACGCGCCCAAGAAAGAAACTAAAAGTCCCAAAAACCCCAAAATACGTCACCCAAAAACCAAAAATGCAAAAACCCAGCCCCAACCAAAAACACCAAAAATAGCCCTAAAACCCCAAAAGAGCCCCAAAACCAGCCCTAAAAAACCCCAAAAGGCCCCAAAAATCCCCCTAAAAATAAAAAACACCCCCAAAAAGAGCCCCAAAAAACCCAAAAAGCCCCCAGCCAAAAACCACCTGAAAAAAAACCCCCTAATAAACCCCAAAAATAGCCCTAAAAAGCCCAAAAAGACCCCCAAAACCAGCCCTAAAAACCCAAAAAACCCCCCAAAAAACACATCCCTAAATAGCCGAAAAGGAGCCCTGCAAAACACACCTATCAAAAAAACCCCAAAACAGCCCCCAAAAAGCCCTAAAAATCCCCAAAAGCTAAAACAACCTAAAACTAAAAAAACCCCAAAACAGACCCCCAAAATATCCTGTAAAACCCCAAAATACCAACCCCAAAACACCCCAAAAGAACCCCTAAACCGAGCTCCTAAACACCCCAAAAGAGCCCTAAAACCAAAATCAACCCAAAACTCAAAAACCCCAAACCAGCCCTAAAACACCCAAAATACCCCCCAAAAAACCTCAAAAACGCCCCAAAAACACCCCTAAAACCCCAAAAGAGCCCCAAAATTCGCCCTAAAAATGCCCCCAAAATTCCCGAAATCTACAAAACAAACCAAAACCGAGCCCCAAAAAAGCCCTAAAAACCCCAAAATCCCCAAAAACACCCGAAACATCCAAAACAACCTGTAAAGAGCCCAAAATCCCCAAATAGCCCCTAAAAACCCAAAAAACAGCCCCAAAACCTCAAAAAAACCTGAAAGGAGCCCCAAACACCCCCAAAAAACCCCTAAAAAAGAGTTCCCAAAAGAGCACCCAAAAACAGCCCTTCAACACCCCAAAAATACGCCCCAAAAATCAGCTCCCAAACAGCCCCAAAAACAGCCCCAAAACCCCAAAGGAGCCCCAAAAGAACTTCAAACACCCCAAAAAACCCCCCCAAAACAGCTCCAAAAAGAGCCCCAAAAAGCTAAACACAAACACCCCAAAATAAACAGCCCTAAAATAGCCCAAAAGCCCCAAAAAGCCCTAAAAATCCAAAACCCCCCAACATACCCCAAAAACCCTGAAAAATATCCCCAAAGCCCCTAAAAGCCCACCACCCGGAAACTTCAAAAGAAATGCCCCAAACCAGCCCTTAAAACCCAAAAGAGCCCCAAAAATCAATCACTTTAAAAACCCCAAAAATAGCCCTAAAACACCCTAAAGAGCCCCAAAAGAGCCCCAACAAGTAAATGTCCCTCAAAAACCACCAATAAAAGGATAACCCTAAAACCCCAAAATAGCCCCAAAAAAGCCCCTAAAAATCCCCAAAATATCCCCAAAAAACATCAAAAAAGACCCCCAAAATACGCTTAAAAAACCCCAAAGCCCAAAAGCCCCAAAATATCCCAAAAAACCACAAAGAGAAATACCCCAAAGCCAGCCCTAAAACAGCCCCAAAAAGATCTAAAAACCAAACTGGAAAATCTCCCCAAAAAACTCAGAAAACCCCCAAAAACAGCCCCTAAAAAAAAGCCCCCAAAAGAGCCCCAAAAATATCCATAAAAAACCCCCAAAACCCAAAATACCCTTCATAAAACCCACCCCAAAATACCCCAAAACACCTCTAAAACCCCGAAAATATCCCCAAAAAAACTACAAAAAAGAGCCCCAAAACAGCCCTATAAAAAACCCCAAAAGAGCCCCAAAATGCCAATAATCATGCAAAAAACCCAAAAAATACCCCTAAACCCACAAAAGAGCCTAAAACACCCCAAAACACAAAGCACCCCTAAAAGACCTAAAACACCCCAAAACAGCCCTAAAACCGAAGAAGCCCCAAAAAGAGCCACAAAACAACCCTTAAAAAAAAAAGCAAACCCCAAAAAAGACCGAGCCCTAAAACCAAGAAATATCCCCAAAAAACCCCAAAGGAGCCCCAAAACACCTCAAAAACCCCTAACCGAGCCCCCAAAAGACCCCAAAAACCCCCAAAAGGAGCCACAAACACCCCAAAAAATAGCCCCAAAAACCCCCCAAAAACCCGCCCCAAAATAGCCCCAAAAAACCCTGAAAACAACATCCCCAAAAAAATCATAAAAAAGACCCCCAAAAACAGCCCTAAAACAACCCCAAAAGAGCCCCAAAATATCCATAAAAACCCCAAAAAAGCCCCAAAAATACCCCAAAAACAGCCCTAAAACAGCCCCAAAACCAAAAGAGCCCAAAAACCAGCCCCCTAAAAACCCCAAAAATACCCCCAAAACAACAACCCCTAAAATACCCCCAAAGAGCTACAAAAATGAAGCCTGCCAGGGAAAAACACGCGCTAAAAAACCAAAAAACCCCAAAAAGCCCCAAAATATCTCCAAAAGCCCCCAAAATAAAACTCAGGCAGCGCCCTAAAAATGAGCAAGGGGAAAAGAACCCCAAAAAAAGCCCACAACACCCCCAAATACCCCCAAAAAACCCCAAAACCGAGCTCCAAAATATCCCTAAAAACCCCTAAAAAAGCCCCCAAAACACCCCAAAAGGAACCCCAAAACACTCTTACAAACAACAAAACATAGAACCCTAAAAAAACCCCAACAAGCCCCCCCGCAAAAAACCCCCAAATTCATCCCAAAACTACCCAAAAAGAACCCCCAAACTAACCCCAAAATAGCCCAAAAGCCCCAAAAGGCCCCCCCAAAAAAATCAACATAAAAATACCCCAAACAACCCCAAAATATCCTAAAAAACCCCCAAAACCCCAAAAATATCACTTCTAAAAAAATCCTAAAAAACCCCAAACACATCCCTAAAAAGACCCCAAAAAACTCTAAACAACCCAAAAAACTGCAAAAACCTCAAAAGAGCCCCAAAATACCCAACAAAAAACCCTGAAAAATATCTACAAACCCAACACAAAAGGAGCCCCAAAATGCTCTAAAACCCCTAAAATACCCTAAAACCAGCCAAAAAGGAGCCCAAAAAAGCCCCTAAAAATCCCAAAAATACCCCCCAAAAACATCAAAAACACCCCAAAACGAGCCCTAAATACACCCAAAAATCCCCAAACATGCCAAAAAGCACCCCAAAACAACCCTAAAACACCCCAAAAAGAGCCCCAAAAACTCAAAAAAGAGGCCCCAAAAACAGCCCCTAAAACCCCAAAATCCCCAAAAAAATCCACCAAAGGAAACCCTAAAATTCCCAAAATCAAAACAAGCCCAAAAAGCCCCAAAACACCCCGAAAAACGGCCAAAATAACCCCAAAACAAAAAACCCTGAAAATAAACCAATAAACCTTAAAAGAGCCCAAAAAGAGCCCTAAAAAACCCAAAACACCACCCAAAACATAAAAAAATACCCCAAAAACCCATCAAACCCGTAAAACAGCCCCCAAAAAGCTTCCAAAATACAAACGCCCAAAAAGAACCCCAAAACACCCCCCAAAATCCAGCCCAAAAGAGCTCCAAAAACCCCTAAAATATCCTTCAAAAACCCCCAAAAAATAACCCCCAAAATACCCAGCCCTAAAACTCCCAAAAACTCCCCTTAAAAAAAAATCAAAGGGAGCCCCCAAAAATTAGTCCTAAAACCACCCTAAAAGAACCCCAAAACACCCCAAAAAACCCCAAAAGAGCCCTAAACACCCCAAAGAACCCCAAAAAAGCCCAAAAAGACCCCAAAACAGCCCTAAAACACCCAAAAATAGCCCCAAAACAGCCCCAAAAACGCCCAAAAATCCCCCAAACACTCCCAAAAAGAACCCCAAACACAGCCCCAAAAAACCCCCTATAAAACCCCCAAAAGAGCCCCAAACCATCCCCTAAAACCAGAAAAAGCCCCCAAAACACCAAAAGCAGCCCAAAAAGCTAAAAGAGCTCTAAAAGCAGCCCCAAAAGAGCCCTAAAAACACCAAGAGAGCAAACACCCCAAAAATACCCCAAAAGAGCCCTAAAAGACCTAAAACCCCCAAAAAGAGCCCCAAAATATCACCAAAAAAAAGCCCCCAAACCAGCCCTAAAAAGGGCCCAAAAAGGCCCCCCAAAAAAGCCTAAAAAACCAAAGAACCAAAAAACCCAAAAAACACCAAAACGAGGGCCCCAAAGCACCCCAAAAGCCCCAAAACCCAAACTAGAGCCCCAAAAAATCAAACAAAAAATAACCCTAAAACCCCAAAAGAAGAGCCCCAAAAAACGCGAACCCCAAAACTCCCCAAAATAGCCCTAAAACCATCCCAAAAAGCGCCCTACAAAAAAGAGCCCCAAAAACCCAAAAGAACCCACAAGGCCCCAAAAAATATCGCTACAAACACACCCAAAACCACCCCAAAACACCTCAAAAGAGGCCCCAAAAAGAGCTCCCGAACACCCCCAAAATACCCCTCACCCACCAAAACCCCAAAAAGAGCCCCAAAACGAGCCTAAAAAACCAAAAAACCCCAAAAAATCCAAAAGAACCTAAAGAATAGCCCTTAATAAAATATGCTCTAAAAACCCCAAACAACCCCCAAAAACCCCAAAAGAGCCCCAAAAAATCCCTAAACACCCCCAAAATAGCCCTGAAAACCCCAAAACAGAGCCCCCAAAAAGCCCCAAACCCTACAATATCCCCAAAAATACCAAAACCGAGCCCTAAAAGGCTCCAAAAAGCGCCCAAAATAGCCCTAAAAATCCCCAAAAAACCCCAAAAATAAAAACCCCCAAAATATCCCAAAAAACCCCAAAAAACTTCAAAAAAAAAACCCCAAAATACCCCAAAAATCCCCAAAAAAAAGCCCCAAAAACCCTAAAATACCCTAAAAACACCCAAAAAATACCCCAAAAACAAGCCCCAAAAACACCCCAAAATCCCCAAAACAAAAAACCCCAAAAAATCCTGGAAAAAACCCCAAAAAGGCCTAAAAAATAGCCCAGAAAACCCCAAAATACCCCCAAAAAATCACAAAATCCCCAAAACCAGCCTAACCAAAATAACCCCCAAAAGAGCCCACACCCCAAAATATCCCCCAAAAAACCCAAAAAAGCCCCCAACTCCCTAAAAACCCCCAAAAACCCCTAAAATGCCCAAATAAACCCCAAAAATACCCAAAAATACCCCCCAATACCACCCAGGACCTGGCACTGAAAGAGGGAATTTGGGGGAGGCCTCAAAAAATCCCAAAATTCGCCGAAAAGTCTAAAACCCTAAAAAACCCCTAAAAAACCCCAACACTACCTCAAAATTAGCCCAAAAATCCCAAATCACCCAAAAAAACCCAAAAATACCCCAAACACCAGCCCTAAAATAGCCCAAAAACGCCAAAATGCTACCACCCCAAAAAACCCTAAAACCCAAGAAAACCCCAAAGCCCCCAAAGGTCCCCAAAAATCCTCAAAACCCCCAAAAATCAACTTCAAAAAATCCCAAAAAATACCCCAAAATCCCCAAAAATATCCCAAAAACCCCAAAAAATCCCCCACAAAAACCCCTAATACAAACCCTTAAAAAATTCCCAAAAAGCCCCACCCTAAAAAATCCACCCCCAAAACCCCCAAAACCCCAAAAATCCCCAAAAATCCCCCAAAAATCCCCTAAAATTCCCACAAAAAAAACCCCCCAAAAACCCCAAAAATTCCCGTTTCCCCAAAATCCTAAAAACCCCCAAAACAGTTCTAAAACAAAATCCCCAAAAAATCTTAACCCCCAAAAATCCCCCAAAAATCCCCCAAAAACCCCAAAAACCCCAAAAAAATCCTGAAAAACCCCAAAATTCCCCCTAAAATCCCCAAAAATTCTACCCCAAAAAAATCCCCAAAAAATCCCCAAAACTCCCCAAAAACCCCAAAAATCTCAAAAACAAAATCCCAAAAACTCCCCCCAAAAACTAACCAAAACCCCCCAAAATTTAAAAAACCCCTAAAAACCCCAAAAATCGCCAAATCCCAAAAACCCCAAAAAAATCCCCAAAAATCCCCCAAAACCGTAAAAAAATCCCCCCCAAAACCCCAAACCATCCCTCAAATTCCCCCAAAAACCCCCAAAAACTCCCTGAAAACACACCCAAAAAACCCAACAAACATCCCCCAAAATCCCCAAAATCCCAAAACCCCCAAAATTCCAAAACACCAAAAAACCCCAAAAACCCCAAAATCCCCAAAAAATCCCCCAAAAATCCCCCCCCAAAAAATCTTCCAAAAACTTCCCACAAAACCCCAAAACCCCCCAAAACAATCCCCCAAAACCCCCCAAAACCCAAGAAAAACCCCCAAAAAAACCCCCCCCAAATCACAAAAACATCCCCAAAAATCCCCCAAAAATCCCTAAAAACCCCAAAATCCACCCCCCAAAAATCCCCCAAACCCAAAATCCCCAAAACCAAATTCCAACACCAAAATACTTCAAAAACCCAAAAACTCCTACAAAAACCCCAAAAAAAAACCCCCAAAATCCTACCAAAATATCCCCAAAAACAAACCAAAAAATCCCCCAAAACCCCAACCCCCAATTCCCAAAAATCCCAAATACCCCCAAAAACCCCAAAACCCCAAAAATCCCCAAAACCCCAAAAACCCAAAAATCCAAAAACCCCAAAAACAAATCCCCAAAAATTCCCCAAAAACCCCCAAAATACACCCCAAAAAACCCGAAAACCCAAAAACCCCAACACAAAAACCCCAAAAAAAACCCCAAATATCCCCCCAAAACCCCCAAAAAATCCCCCGCCCCCAAAAACCCCAAACACAAAAACCTCCCCCCCAAAAACCCCCCCAAAAACCCCAAAATTCTAAACCAAAAAATCCCAAACCAACAAAATCCCCAAAAACCCCCAAAAAATCTAAAAACCCCCAAAAAAAAACCCCAAAATCCCAAAATTCTCCAAAAATCCCCCAAAAACCCACAAAAAATCCCCCCAAAACCCCAAAATTCCCCCCCAAACCAAAACCCCAAAAAAACCCCAAAAATCCCAAAACTCCCCCAAAACCACTAAAAACCCCCCAAAATCCCCCAAAAAACCCCCCCAAAAACCCCAAAAATCCCCCAAAAAAAATCCCAAAAGCCCCAAAACCCAAAAAAACCCAAAAAACCCCCAAATACCCAAAAACCCCAAAAATACCAAAAAACCCCCAAAATCCCCACAAAAACCCCCCAAACCCCCCAAAAACCCCCCCCAAAAATCCCAAAAGTTTGCCCCAAAAACCCCAAAAAATCCCAAAAAAATCCCCAAAAACCCCCAAAAACCCAATCCCCCAAAAATCACAAAAAAATCCCCCCCAAACCCAAAATCTAAAACCCCAAAAATCCCCAAAAAACCCCCCAAAATTACCCCAAAAACCCAAAAAATCCCAAAAACCCCAAAAACCCCCAAAATCCCCCCAAAAACCCCCAAAAAACCCCAAAAACCCAAAAACCACCCACAAAAACCCAAAAACCCCCCAAAACCCCCCCAAAAATCCCCCAAAAACCCAAAAAATCCCACAAAAACCCCAAACCCCAAAAATCCCCAAAAACCCCCAAAACCCCCAACCCCAAAAACCCCAAAAACCCAAAACCCAACCAAACCCCAAAAAACCCCAAAAAACCCCACAAACCCCCCCAAAATTCCCCAAAAACCCCAAAACCCCAAATCCCTCCTAAAAACCCCCAAAACACCCCCCAAAACCCAAAATCCCAAACCAAAAAAATCCCCAAAAATCCCCAAATCCCCAAAAAAAACTCAACCAAAATTCCCCCAAAATCCCCAAACAACCCCCAAAACCCCAAAAATCCCCCTAAAAAACCAAAAAACAACCCCCAAATACCCCACACCAAACCCCCAAAAATCCCCTAAAAAACCCAAAAATCCCCAAAACCCCCCAAAAACCCCAAAAATACCCAAAACCCCCCAAATCCCACAAAAAATTCCCCCAAAAATTCCCCAAAACCCAAAACCCAAAAACCCCAAAATACCCACGAAACCCCAAAAATCCCAAAATCCCAAAAAACCCCAAAAATGTCCCAAATCCCCAAACAAATCCCAAAACCCCCAAAACCCCAAAAACGCCCCAAAATCCCAAAATTCCTAAAAACCCCAAAATCCCCCAAAATATCCCCCCAACAAAACCCCAAAAAATCCTGAAAAACCCCAAAAATCCCCCCAAACACCCCCAAAACCCCCCAAAAAATCCTAAAACCCCAAAAATCCCCCAAAATCCCCAAAAACCCCCACAAAACCCCCAAAAAACCCAAAAAATCCCCCCAAAATCCCCAAACCCCCAAAAAACCCCAAATTTACCCCCAAAAATTAAAAAAATCCCAAAAAGTCCCAAATCCCCAAAACCTCGAACCCCCAAAAAATCCCCACTAAAATTCCCCAAAAACCCCCCAAAAATTCCCCAAAACCCCAAAAATCCCGGGCCAAAAACTTCGACCCCCAAAACCCTGTACCGCTCCCCAAATCCCCAAAGGGTACCCAAACCCCAAAATTCCCCCCAAACCCCAAAAAGCCAAAATCCCCCATTCCGAAAAACCCCAAAAAATCCCCAAACCCTACAGCTCAAAAACCCCAAAACCCCCGAAAACCGCAAAACTCCAAAAATCACCCCCTAAAAGCCCCCAAAAATCTAAACAACCCCCAAAAAACCCCCAAAATCCCCCACAACATCCTAAAAAACCCCCAAAATGCCCAACCCCTAGCCCCCAAACCCCATTTACCCCAAAATCCGGCGCCAATCCTCCCCAAAAAATCCCAAAAACCCCAAAAATTCCCCCCAAAAATGCCCCAAAAACCCCCAAATCCCCTGACAAAGAGCCCAGGATTTTCCCCAAACCGCCAGATCCCACCTGCAGCCGTTGAGTAAGCCGCGGCTGCAGGCAGCTGAGACTACCCAGAAAAGCCCGGGCAGCACCTGCGCCCGGCGCGCGCCCTAAATCACCTCAGGGCCAAGCGCCACGTTCAGCCCACGTCGGCCACTCCTGCAGCACCACAGGGATTAGGGGATTTGTTTATCGGACGTGGGATTAGGGACAGGGCTGATCTCACGTCCTCTAGGGCCAGCACCACGTTGCAGCCGTAGGCACTCCTGAGAAAGGGGATGGGGGATTTAGGGTGCTGCTCGGCATTGGGGATTTAGGAACTATCGGCATTAGGGGTTTGGAATGGGAAAGCGGATCTAAATCCTCTAGAGGGCCAGCGCCACGTTCAGCCCGCATCGACACTCCTGGAACACCCTGGGGATTAGGGATTTTAGAAGGAACATCGCCATTGGGATTAGGGACAGGGGCTGATCCTAAATCCTCTAGGGCCAGCGCCACGTTCAGCCGATGCGGCCCCCTCCTGCAACCACAGGGATTAGGGGATTTGTGGGGATTTGGGATCAGGAAGTTGAGATTGGGGTAGGAAAATTCTGGGATTTGGGATGGAAATTCTGGGATTTGAGTTTGGAATTCTGGGATTTGGGATGGAAATTCTGGGATTTGGGATGGAAATTCTGGGTATTTAGTTTGGAATTGGGTTTGGGATTGGGAGGAGGTTCTTGGGATTTGGGATGGAAATTCTGGGATTTGGTAATGTTGGGAATTCTGGGATTTGGTTGAAATTCCAGGATTTGGGATTTGAACTCAAATTTAATTTGGGATTGGAAATTTGGGGATTTGGGAATAGAAATTGAGGGCTTGAGGATTGATTCCAGGATTTCAGAGGAATTTTGGGATTAGGTCAGATTAGGATGTGTAATCAGAATCCTGGGATTTGGGATTGGATGAGGTTAATTGGATAGGAGACCGGGGATGGGGATTTGGGATTGGGAATTTGGGGATCTGGGATCAGGAATTCTGGGATTTGGGATCAGAATTCTGGGATTTCAGTTTGGAATTCAGGATTTGGGGTTAGATTCTGGGCTTTGGGATCAAACGGGGAAATTTGGGGGAGGGGGATTTGGATGGAAATTCTGAATTTGGGTTTTGAATTTGGGATTTGGGATGGAATTTGGGATTTGGGATGGAAATTCGGATTTGGGATGAATCCGGGATTTGGGATTGGATTGGGAAAATTTGGGGCGGAATCTGGGAATTTTGGGAGAGGAATTCAGGATTGGGGATTGAGGATTTGGAGATTTGGGATGAGGATTCGGATGAAATTTTGGGATGGATAAGGAGGGGGGGTAAGGAATTTTGGATTTGGGGTTTCCGAATAGAGGGGGGAGTTGGGATAGAATCCCGGGACTTGGAACTGAAGATTAGGGTATGATTCAGAGAGGGAGATTCACCTCCCAAATCCCAAAATTCAATCCATCAATTGTGCTTGTAAATCCCCAAAATTCCTGAAAATCCCCAAAATGTCGCAACATCCCCCCCACCCCCCTAAAATTCCCCACAAAAATCCTCACATTCCCCCAAAAATCACCCCCAAAATTCCCCACAAACCCCCAAAAATCACCAAAAATCACCCCCAACATCCCCCAAATCCCCAAAAATCCCCCCAAAATCCCCCCAAATTCCCCCAAAAATCCCCCGAAAATTCCCCCAATATCACCCCCAAATTCCCCCCAAAATCCCCCCCAAAATCACCCCCAAATTCCTCCCAAAATCCCCCCCAAATTCCCCCAAAATGCCCCCAAAATCACCCCCAAAAATTCCCCCAGAAATCCCCCAAAATCCCCCAAATCCCCCCAAAAATCCTAAAAATTCCCCAAAAAATCCCCCCAAAATCCCTAAAATTCCCCAAAAATCCCCCCCAAAATTCCCCAAAATCCCCAAAAACTCCCCAAAATCACCTCAAAATTCCCCCAAAAACCCCACTAAATCCCCAAAAATCCCCCCAAATTCCCCAAAAACCCCCGAAAATCCCCCAAAATCCCCCCAAAAACCCCCAAAATTCCTAAAAATTTCAAAAATCCCTCCAAAATCATCCCCAAAATCCCCCAAAAATCCCCCAAAATTCCCCAAATTCCCCAAAAATCCCCCCAAAATTCTAAAAATTCCCGAAAAATCCCCCCAAAATTGCCCAAATCGCCCCCCAAAATTCCTAAAAATTCCCAAAGTCCCCAAAAATCCCCAAAATATTGTCCCCAAAATATCCCACCTTCCAGCTAAAGCCTCCTCAGGATGCCCCAAAAAAACCCAAAAAATTCTCCAAAACCCCCAAAAATCCCCCAAAATGTCCGGAAAAATTCCCAAAAATTCCTGCCAAAAAATTCCCAAAAAAATTTTCCCCAAAACATTCTCAAAAAATCCCAACAATTCCTAGAATTGAATAAAAAAAATCCCCTTAAAATCCCCCAAAACTCCCCCAAAAATGCTCCAAACCCCCAGCAGAAGTCTCCCAAAAGTTTTTTCCCAAAACTCCCAAAAATTCCCCCAAAACTCCCAAATATTCCCAAAAATATTTCCCACAATTCCCCAAAATATTCCCCAAAAAATTCCCAAATAATTCCTAAAAAATAAAAAAAATCCTAAAAATTCACCAAATTTCCAAAAACTCCCCAAAATTCAAAAAATCTCTGCCAAAAAAACCTCCCAAAAATTCTCCCAAAAATTCCCAAAAAAAACCCCAAAAACTTCCCAAAAAAACTTTCCCAGAATTCCAAAAAAATCCCCAAAATTTCCCCAAAAATTTTCCTTAAAAAAATCAAAAAGTTCCCCCAAATTCTTAAAAACCCTCTAAAAACAATTCCCCCAAAAATCCTAAAAAAATCCCTCCGAAAAAAGAAAAAAAACACGAGAAAAACCTCGTACGATGCCCCAAGAAATATAAAAAATCCCCAAATAACCCCTAAAATCAGCAAAACCTCCAAAAATTCCCAAAAATTCCCCAAAAATTCCCAAATTTAAAAAAATTCCCAAAAATTCCCAAATTTCCCCCAAAACTCCAAAAAGAATCCCCAAGAAATTCCCCCCAAAAATCTCAGACAAATTCCCAAAAATTTAACAAAAACTCCCTAAAACACAAGCGTAAAAAATTCCCCAAAATTCCCCTAAATTCCCAATTTCCCCCCAAAATTCCCAAATTCTCCCAAATTCTTCCCAAAATTCCCAAAATTTCCCCAAAATTCCCCAATTTCCCCCAAAATTCCCAAATTTTCCCCAAAAATTCTCACAAAAATCCCCAAAAATTACTCAGAATTCAAGAGAAAAAATCCCCAAAAATCCCCAAAAAATATTTCCCAAATAATTCCCAAAAAGTAAAAAAATCCCCAAAATTTCTCCAAAAATCCCAAAAAGAACCAAAAATTCAGCAAAAAATTCGAGAAATTTCCCTCGAAAAAATAAAAAAACCTCCCAAAATTCTTTTCCCAAAATTCCTAAAAAAATGAAATAAATTCAAAAAGATCACCCAAAAAAATCTCTAAAACCCCCAAAACTTCCCAAGATTTCCCAAAATTCCCAAAATTCCCAAAAGAACTCCCAAAAATTCCCAAAAAATCCCCCAAAGTGACCCAGAATTCAGGAGAAAAAATCCCCAAAATTCCCCAAAAACCCCAAAAGTTACAAAAGATCCAAAAACCCAACAAAGCCCCAAAAATCCCCCTCAAAAATCCCAAATTTCCCCCAAAAATCCCAAAAGAATCCCCCAGAAATTCCCCCAAAAAAATCTCAAAGGAATTCCCCAAAAATTTAACAAAAAACTCCCTAAAAACACCAAAAAGTTCCCCAAAATCCCCCCAAAACAATTTTCCCCCCCCAAAAATTCCCCAAACAAATTTCCCCCAAAATTCCCAAAATTTCCCCAAATTTCCCCCCAAATTCCCCAAATTCCCCCAAAAATTCCAAATGCGACTCCAAAATTTCCCCCCAAAATTCCCAAAATTTCCCCAAAAATTCTCACAAAAATCCCCAAAATTACCCAGAATTCAGGAGAAAAATCCCCAAAAATCCCCAAAATTCCCCAAAAGTTACAAAAAGATCCAAAAAACCCAACAAAGCCCCCAAAATTCCCCTCAAAAATCCCAAAATTTCCCCCAAAAATCCCAAAAGAATCCCCAAAAATTCCCCCAAAAATCTCAAAAGAATTCCCAAAAATTTAACAAAAACTCCCTAAAAACACCAAAAAGTTCCCCAAAATCCCCCCCAAAATTCCCAAATTTCCCCCAAAATTCCCCAAAATTTCCCCCAAAATTCCAAAAATTTCCCAAATTTCCCCCAAAATTCCCAAATTTCCCCCCAAAATTCCCAAATACTCCGAGAGAATTTCCCCCCAAAATTTCCCCCAAAAATTCCCCAAACAGGTCTCACAAAAAATCCCCAAAATTACCCCAGAATTCAGGAGAAAAATCCCCAAAAATCCCCAAAATTCCCCAAAAGGATTGCAAAAGATCCAAAAAACCAACAAAGCCCCAAAAATTCCCTCAAAAATCCCAAATTTCCCCAAAAATCCCAAAGAAGATCCCCAGAAATTCCCCCAAAAATCTCAAAGGAATTCCCAAAAATTTAACAAAAAACTCCCTAAAAACACCCCAAAAAATTCCCAAAAATCCCCAAAATTCCCAAATTTCCCCTACATTCCCAAATTTCCCCCAAAATTCCCAAATTTCCCCAAATTTCCCCCAAATTCCCAAAATTTCCCCAAAATTCCCCAATTTCCCCCAAAATTCCCAAATTTTCCCCAAAAATTCTCACAAAATCCCCAAAATTCCACCCACCGGAATTCAAGAAAAAAATCCCCAAAAATCCCCCAAAAATATTTCCCAAATAATTCCCAAAAGTCAAAAAAAATCCCCAAAATTTCTCCAAAAATCCCCAAAAGACTCAAAAATTCGGCAGCCAAAAAAAATTCCCAAAATTTCCTCCGAAAAAAAAAAAACCACTCTCCCAAAATCTCTTTCCCCAAAAATTCCTAAAAAATGAAATAAATTTCAAAAAAATCACCCCAAAAAATCTCTAAAACCCCCAAAACTTCCCAAGATTTCCCCAAATTTCCCAAAAATCCCCAAAAGAACTCCCCAAAAATTCCCCAAAAAAAATCCCCCAAAATGACCCAGAATTCAGGAGAAAAATCCCAAAAATTCCCCAAAATCCCCAAAAAGAGTACACAAAAGATCACAAAAGCCAACAAAGCCCCCCAAAATCCCTCAAAAATCCCAAATTCCCCAAAAATCCCAAAGAATCCCCAGAAATTCCCCAAAAATCTCAAAGAATTCCCAAAAATTTAACAAAACACTCCCCTAAAACACCCAAAAAAGGATTCCCCCAAAATCCCCCAAAATTCCCAAATTTCCCCCCAAAATTCCCAAATATTCCACAAAATTCCTAAATACTCCCAAATTTCCCCCAAAATTCCCCAAAATTCCCGAAAAATTCCCAAAATTTTCCCAAATTTCCCCCAAAATTCCCAAATTTCCCCAAAAATTCTCACAAAAATCCCCAAAATTACTCAGAATTCAAGAGAAAAAATCCCCCAAAAATCCCCCCAAAAATATTTCCCAAATAATTCCCAAAAATTCAAAAAAAAATCCCAAAATTTTCTCCAAAAAATCCCCAAAAGAACCAAAAATTCAGCAAAAAAATTCCGAAAATTTCCCTCCGAAAAAACAGAAAAAACCTCCCAAAATTCTTTCCCAAAAGTTCCAAAAAAATGAAATAAATTCCAAAAAATCACCCCCAAAAAAATCTCTAAAACCCCAAAAAACTTCCCCAAGATTTCCCAAATTTCCCCAAATTCCCAAAAGAACTCCCAAAAAATTCCCCAAAAAATCCCCAAAATGACCCAGAATTCAGGAGAAAAATCCCCAAAATTCCCCAAAATTCCCCAAAAGTTACAAAAAGATCCAAAAAACCCAACAAAGCCCCAAAAATTCCCCTCAAAAATCCCAAATTTCCCCCAAAATTCCCAAAAGAAATCCCAGAAATTCCCCAAAATCTCAAAGAATTCCCAAAAATTTAACAAAAACTCCTAAAACACCCAAAAAATTCCCCAAAATTCCCCCAAAATTCCCAAATTTCCCCAAAATTCCCCCAAAATTTTCCCAAATTTCCCCAAAATTCCCAAAATTTCCCCAAAAATTCTCCACAAAAATCCCCAAAATTACTCAGAATTCAAGAGAAAAATCCCCACAAAATCCCCCAAAAATATTTCCCAAATAATTCCCAAAAAGCCAAAAAAAAATCCCAAAAATTTCTCCAAAAAATCCCCAAAAGAACCAAAAATTCAGCAAAAAAATTCCGAAAATTTCCATCAGAAAAAATAGAAAAAACCTCCCAAAATTCTTTCCCAAAATTCTTTCCCAAAAATTCCAAAAAAATGAAATAAATCCCAAAAAATCACCCAAAAAAAATCTCTAAAACCCCCAAAACTTCCCCAAGGTTTCCCAAATTTCTCCAAAATTCCCAAAAAAGAACTCCCAAAAATTCCCCAAAAATCCCCAAAATGACCCAGAATTCAGGGAGAAAAATCCCCCCAAAAATTCCCCAAAATCCCCAAAAGTTACAAAAAGATCCAAAAAACCCAACAAAGCCCCAAAAATTCCCCTCAAAAATCCCAAATTTCCCCCAAAATTCCCAAAAGAATCCCCAGAAATTCCCCCCAAAAATCTCAAAGAATTCCCAAAAATTTAACAAAAAACTCCCTAAAAACACCAAAAAATTCCCCAAAATCCCCCCAAAAATTCCCAAATTTCCCCCAAAATTCCCAGATTTCCCCCAAAATTCCCAAATATTCCCAAATTTCCCCCAAAATTCCCAAAAATTCCCAAATTTCCCCCAAAATTCCCAAATATTCCCAAATTTCCCCCAAAATTCCCAAATTTCCCCCAAAATTCCCAAAATTTCCCCAAAAATTCTCACAAAATCCCCAAAATTACCCAGAATTCAAGAGAAAAAATCCCCCAAAAATCCCCCCAAAAATTTCCCAAATAATTCCCAAAATTCAAAAAAAAAAAAAAAATTTCTCTCCAAAAATCCCCAAAAGAACAAAAATTCAGCAAAAAATTCCGAAAATTTCCCTCGGAAAAATAGGAAAACCTCCCAAAATTCTTTTCCCAAAATTCTTTCCCAAAAATCCAAAAATGAAATAAATTCAAAAAATCACCCCCAAAAAAATCTCTAAAACCCCCAAAACTTCCCCAAGATTTCCCAAATTTCCCCCAAATTCCCAAAAGAACTCCCAAAAATTCCCCAAAAATCCCCAAAATGACCCAGAATTCAGGAGAAAAATCCCCAAAATTCCCCCAAAACCCCCAAAAGTTACAAAAAGATCCAAAAAACCCAACAAAGCCCCAAAAATTCCCCTCAAAAATCCCAAATTTCCCCCAAAAATCCCAAAAGAATCCCCAAAAATTCCCCCAAAAAATCTCAAAGAATTCCCAAAAATTTAACAAAAAACTCCTAAAAACACCCAAAAAAATTCCCCAAAATTCCCCCAAAAATTCCCAAATTTCCCCCAAAATTCCCAAATTTTCCCAAATTTCCCCCCAAAAATTCCCAAATTTCCCCAAAATTCCCCAAAATTCCCAAAATTTCCCCAAAAATTCTCACAAAAATCCCCAAAAATTACCCAGAATTCAAGAGAAAAAATCCCCAAAAATCCCCCAAAAATATTTCCCAAATAATTCCCAAAAAGTCAAAAAAAATCCCCAAAAATTTCTCCAAAAATCCCCCAAAAGACTCAAAAATTCAGCAAAAAAATTCCGAAAATTTCCCTCCGAAAAAATAGAAAAAACCTCCCAAAATTCTTTCCCAAAAATTCCTAAAAAATGAAATAAATTCCAAAAAATCACCCAAAAAAAATCTCTAAAACCCCCAAAACTTCCCCAAGATTTCCCAAATTTCCCAAAATTCCCAAAAGAACTCCCAAAAAATTCCCCAAAAAATCCCCAAAATGACCCAGAATTCACGAGAAAAATCCCCAAAAATTCCCCAAAATTCCCCAAAAGTTACAAAAAGATCCAAAAAACCCAACAAAGCCCCAAAAATTCCCCTCAAAAATCCCAAATTTCCCCCAAAATTCCCAAAAGAATCCCCAGAAATTCCCCCCAAAAATCTCAAAGAATTCCCAAAAATTTAACAAAAAACTCCCTAAAAACACCAAAAAATTCCCCAAAATCCCCCAAAAATTCCCAAATTTCCCCCAAAATTCCCAAATATTCCCAAAATCCCCCCTAAATTCCCAAATTTCCCCCAAAATTCCCAAATTTTCCCAAATTTCCCCCAAAATTCCCAAATTTTCCCAAGTTTCCTCAAAATTCCCAAAATTTCCCCAAAAATTCTCACAAAAATCCCCAAAATTACTCAGAATTCAAGAGAAAAAATCCCAAAAATCCCCCCAAAAATATTTCCCAAATAATTCCCAAAAATTCAAAAAAAAATCCCAAAAATTTCTCCAAAAAATCCCCAAAAGAACCAAAAATTCAGCAAAAAAATTCCGAAAATTTCCCTCCGAAAAAATAGAAAAAACGTCCCAAAATTCTTTCCCAAAAATTCCTAAAAAATGAAATAAATTCCAAAAAATCACCCCCAAAAAATCTCTAAAACCCCCAAAACTTCCCCAAGATTTCCCAAAATTCCCAAAAGAACTCCCAAAAAATTCCCCAAAAAATCCCCAAAATGACCCAGAATTCAGGAGAAAAATCCCCAAAATTCCCCAAAACCCCCAAAAGTTACAAAAAGATCCAAAAAACCCAACAAAGCCCCAAAAATTCCCCTCAAAAATCCCAAATTTCCCCCAAAAATCCCAAAAGAATCCCCAGAAATTCCCCCAAAAATCTCAAAGAATTCCCAAAAATTTAACAAAAAACTCCCTAAAAACACCAAAAATTCCCCAAAAATCCCCCAAAATTCCCAATTTTCCCCCAAAATTCCCAAATATTCCCAAAATCCCCCCTAAATTCCCAAATTTCCCCCCAAAATTCCCAAATTTTCCCCAAATTTCCCCCAAAATTCCCAAATTTTCCCCAAAAATTCTCACAAAAATCCCCAAAATTACTCAGAATTCAAGAGAAAAAATCCCCAAAAATCCCCCCAAAAATATTTCCCAAATAATTCCCAAAAATTCAAAAAAAATCCCAAAAATTTCTCCAAAAAATCCCCAAAAGACTCAAAAATTCAGCAAAAATACCGAAAATTTCCCTCCGAAAAAATAGAAAAAACCTCCCAAAATTCTTTCCCAAAATTCTTTCCCAAAAATTCCTAAAAAATGAAATAAATTCCAAAAAATCACCCAAAAAAAATCTCTAAAACCCCCAAAACTTCCCCAAGATTTCCCAAATTTCCCAAAATTCCCAAAAGAACTCCCAAAAAATTCCCCAAAAAATCCCCAAAATGACCCAGAATTCAGGAGAAAAATCCCCAAAATTCCCCAAAATTCCCCAAAAGTTACAAAAAGATCCAAAAACCCAACAAAGCCCCAAAAATTCCCCTCAAAAATCCCAAATTTCCCCCAAAAAATCCCAAAAGAATCCCCAAAAATTCCCCCAAAAATCTCAAAGAATTCCCAAAAATTTAACAAAAAACTCCCTAAAAACACCAAAAAATTCCCCAAAATTCCCCCAAAAATTCCCAAATTTCCCCCAAAATTCCCAAATTTTCCCCAAAAAATTCTCACAAAAATCCCCAAAATTACCCAGAATTCAAGAGAAAAAATCCCCAAAAATCCCCCCAAAAATATTTCCCAAATAATTCCCAAAAAGTCAAAAAAAAATCCCAAAAAATTCTCCAAAAAATCCCCAAAAGAATCAAAAATTCAGCAAAAAAATTCCGAAAATTTCCCTCCGAAAAAATAGAAAAAACCTCCCAAAATTCTTTCCCAAAAATTCCTAAAAAATGAAATAAATTCCAAAAAAATCACCCAAAAAAAAATCTCTAAAACCCCCAAAACTTCCCCAAGATTTCCCAAATTTCCCAAAATTCCCAAAAGAACTCCCAAACAATTCCCCAAAAAAATCCCCAAAATGACCCAGAATTCAGGAGAAAAATCCCCAAAATTCCCCAAAATTCCCCAAAAGTTACAAAAGATCCAAAAACCCAACAAAGGCCCCAAAATTCCCCTCAAAAATCCCAAATTTCCCCAAAAATCCCAAAAAGAATCCCCAGAAATTCCCCAAAATCTCAAAGAATTCCCAAAAATTTAACAAAAAACTCCCTAAAAACACCAAAAAATTCCCCAAAATTCCCCCAAAATTCCCAAATTTCCCCAAAATTCCCAAATTTTCCCAAAATTTCTCACAAAATTCCCAATTTTCCCCCAAAATTCCCAAATTTTCCCAAATTTCCCCCAAAATTCCCAAAATTTCCCCAAAAATTCTCACAAAAATCCCCAAAATTACTCAGAATTCAAGAGAAAAAAATCCCCAAAAATTCCCCCAAAAATATTTCCCAAATAATTCCCAAAAAGTCAAAAAAAAATCCCCAAAATTTCTCCAAAAAATCCCCAAAAGAACCAAAAATTCAGCAAAAAAATTCCGAAAATTTCCCTCCGAAAAAATAGAAAAAACCTCCCAAAATTCTTTCCCAAAAATTCCTAAAAAATGAAATAAATTCCAAAAAATCACCCAAAAAAAATCTGTAAAACCCCCAAAACTTCCCCAAGATTTCCCAAATTTCCCCAAATTCCCAAAAGAACTCCCAAAAAATTCCCCAAAAAATCCCCAAAATGACCCAGAATTCAGGAGAAAAATCCCCAAAATTCCCCAAAACCCCCAAAAGTTACAAAAAGATCCAAAAAACCCAACAAAGCCCCAAAAATTCCCCTCAAAAATCCCAAATTTCCCCCAAAAATCCCAAAAGAATCCCCAGAAATTCCCCCCAAAAATCTCAAAGAATTCCCAAAAATTTAACAAAAAACTCCCTAAAAACACCAAAAAATTCCCCAAATTTCCCCCAAAATTCCCAAATTTCCCCCAAAATTCCCAAATTTCCCCAAAAATTCTCACAAAAATCCCCAAAATTACCCAGAATTCAAGAGAAAAAATCCCCAAAAATCCCCCCAAAAATATTTCCCAAATAATTCCCAAAAAGTCAAAAAAAAATCCCCAAAATTTCTCCAAAAAATCCCCAAAAGACCCAAAAATTCAGCAAAAAAATTCCGAAAATTTCCCTCCGAAAAAATAGAAAAAACCTCCCAAAATTCTTTCCCAAAAATTCCAAAAAAATGAAATAAATTCCAAAAAATCACCCAAAAAAAATCTCTAAAACCCCCAAAACTTCCCCAAGATTTCCCAAATTTCCCCAAATTCCCAAAAGAACTCCCAAAAAATTCCCCAAAAAATTCCCAAAATGACCCAGAATTCAGGAGAAAAATCCCCAAAATTCCCCAAAATTCCCCAAAAGTTACAAAAAGATCCAAAAAACCCAACAAAGCCCCAAAAATTCCCCTCAAAAATCCCAAATTTCCCCCAAAAATCCCAAAAGAATCCCCAGAAATTCCCCCCAAAAATCTCAAAGAATTCCCAAAAATTTAACAAAAAACTCCCTAAAAACACCAAAAAATTCCCCAAAATCCCCCCTAAATTCCCAAATTTCCCCCAAAATTCCCAGATTTTCCCAAATTCCCCCCAAAATTCCCAAAATTTCCCCCAAAATTCCCCCCAAAATTCCCAAATTTCCCCCAAAATTCCCAAAATTTCCCCAAAAATTTCTCACAAAAATCCCCAAAATTACTCAGAATTCAAGAGAAAAAATCCCCCAAAAATCCCCCCAAAAATATTTCCCAAATAATTCCCAAAAAGTCAAAAAAAAATCCCAAAAATTTCTCCAAAAAATCCCCAAAAGAACCAAAAATTCAGCAAAAAAATTCCGAAAATTTCCCTCCAAAAAAATAGAAAAAACCTCCCAAAATTCTTTCCCAAAATTCTTTCCCAAAAATTCCTAAAAAATGAAATAAATTCCAAAAAATCACCCAAAAAAAAATCTCTAAAACCCCCAAAACTTCCCCAAGATTTCCCAAATTTCCCAAAATTCCCAAAAGAACTCCCAAAAAATTCCCCAAAAAAATCCCCAAAATGACCCAGAATTCAGGAGAAAAATCCCAAAATTCCCCAAAATTCCCAAAAGTTACAAAAAGATCCAAAAAACCCAACAAAGCCCCAAAAATTCCCCTCAAAAATCCCAAATTTCCCCCAAAAAATCCCAAAAGAATCCCCAAAAATTCCCCCAAAAAATCTCAAAGAATTCCCAAAAATTTAACAAAAAACTCCCTAAAAACACCAAAAAATTCCCAAAATTCCCCCAAAATTCCCAAATTTCCCCCAAAATTCCCAAATTTTCCCCTAAATTCCCAAAATTTCCCAAATTTTCCCCAAATTTCCCCCAAAATTCCCAAAATTTCCCCAAAAATTCTCACAAAAATCCCCAAAATTACCCAGAATTCAAGAGAAAAAATCCCCCAAAAAATCCCCCCAAAAATATTTCCCAAATAATTCCCAAAAATTCAAAAAAAAATCCCAAAAAATTTCTCCAAAAAATCCCCAAAAATTCCCAACAATTTCCCCCCAAAAACCCCAAAAGAATCCACAACAATTCTCATTCCATTCTCCCAAAAATTCCTTCCAAGAATCCCCAAAAATTCCCCCAAAATTAAAAAAAACCTCCTAAAAACACCAAAAAATTCCCCGAAATTCCCCCAAAAATTCCCAAATTTCCCATAAAATTCCCAAATTTTCCCCAAAATTCCCAAAATTTCCCAAATTTCCCCCAAAATTTCCCCAAAATTCCCAAATTTTCCCCAAAATTTCTCACAAAAATCCCCAAAATTACTCAGAATTCAAGAGAAAAAAATCCCCAAAAATCCCCCCAAAAATATTTCCCAAATAATTCCCAAAAAGTCAAAAAAAAATCCCCAAAATTTCTCCAAAAAATCCCCAAAAGAACCAAAAATTCAGCAAAAAAATTCCCAAAATTTCCCTCCGAAAAAATAGAAAAAACCTCCCAAAATTCTTTCCCAAAATTCTTTCCCAAAAATTCCTAAAAAATGAAATAAATACCAAAAAATCACCCCAAAAAAAATCTCTAAAACCCCCAAAACTTCCCCAAGATTTCCCAAATTTCCCAAAATTCCCAAAAGAACTCCCAAAAAATTCCCCAAAAAATCCCCAAAATGACCCAGAATTCAGGAGAAAAATCCCCAAAATTCCCCAAAATTCCCCAAAAGTTACAAAAAGATCCAAAAAACCCAACAAAGCCCCAAAAATTCCCCTCAAAAATCCCAAATTTCCCCCAAAAATCCCAAAAGAATCCCCAGAAATTCCCCCCAAAAATCTCAAAGAATTCCCAAAAATTTAATAAAAAACTCCCTAAAAACACCAAAAAATTCCCCAAAATTCCCCCAAAAATTCCCAAATTTCCCCCAAAATTTCCAAATTTTCCCAAATTTCCCCAAAATTCCCAAATTTTCCCCAAAATTCCCGAATATTCCCAAATTTCCCCTAAAATTCCCAAAATTTCCCCAAAATTTCTCACAAAAATCCCCAAAATTACTCAGAATTCAAGAGAAAAAATCCCCCAAAAATCCCCCCAAAAATATTTCCCAAATAATTCCCAAAAATTCAAAAAAAAATCCCAAAAATTTCTCCAAAAAATCCCCAAAAGACTCAAAAATTCAGCAAAAAAATTCCCAAAATTTCCCTCCGAAAAAATAGAAAAAACCTCCCAAAATTCTTTCCCAAAAATTCCTAAAAAATGAAATAAATTCCAAAAAATCACCCAAAAAAATCTCTAAAACCCCCAAAACTTCCCCAAGATTTCCCAAATTTCCCAAAATTCCCAAAAGAACTCCCAAAAAATTCCCCAAAAAAATCCCCAAAATGACCCAGAATTCAGGAGAAAAATCCCAAAAATTCCCAAAATTCCCCAAAAGTTACAAAAAGATCCAAAAAACCCAACAAAGCCCCAAAAATTCCCCTCAAAAATCCCAAATTTCCCCCCAAAAATCCCAAAAGAATCCCCAAAAATTCCCCCAAAAATCTCAAAGAATTCCCAAAAATTTAACAAAAAACTCCCTAAAAACACCAAAAAATTCCCCAAAATCCCCCTAAATTCCCAAATTTCCCCCAAAAATTCCCAAATTTCCCCCAAAATTCCCAAATTTTCCCAAAATTCCCCCAAAATTCCCAAAATTTCCCCAAAAATTCTCACAAAAATCCCCAAAATTACCCAGAATTCAAGAGAAAAAATCCCCAAAAATCCCCCCAAAAATATTTCCCAAATAATTCCCAAAAATTCAAAAAAAAATCCCAAAAATTTCTCCAAAAAATCCCCAAAAGAACCAAAAATTCAGCAAAAAAATTCCCAAAATTTCCCTCCGAAAAAATAGAAAAAACCTCCCAAAATTCTTTCCCAAAAATTCCAAAAAAATGAAATAAATTCCAAAAAATCACCCCAAAAAAAATCTCTAAAACCCCCAAAACTTCCCCAAGATTTCCCAAATTTCCCCAAATTCCCAAAAGAACTCCCAAAAAATTCCCCAAAAAAATCCCCAAAATGACCCAGAATTCAGGAGAAAAATCCCCAAAAATTCCCAAAATCCCCAAAAGTTACAAAAAGATCCAAAAACCCAACAAAGCCCCCAAAATTCCCTCAAAAATCCCAAATTTCCCCCAAAATCCCAAAAGAATCCCCAAAAATTCCCCCCAAAAATCTCAAAGAATTCCCAAAAATTTAACAAAAACTCCCTAAAAACACCAAAAAATTCCCCAAAATTCCCCCAAAATTCCCAAATTTCCCCCAAAATTCCCAAAATTCCCAAATTTCCCCCAAAATTCCCGAATTTTCCCAAATTTCCCCCAAAATTCCCAAAATTTCCCCAAAAATTCTCACAAAAATCCCCAAAATTACCCAGAATTCAAGAGAAAAAATCCCCAAAAATCCCCCCAAAAATATTTCCCAAATAATTCCCAAAAATTCAAAAAAAAATCCCCAAAATTTCTCCAAAAAATCCCCAAAAATTCCCAACCATTTCCCCCCAAAAAATCCCAAAAGCATCCACAACAATTCCCATTCCATTCTCCCAAAAATTCCTTCCAAGAATCCCCGAAAATTCCCCAAAAATTAAAAAAAACCTCCTAAAAACACCAAAAAATTCCCCAAAATTCCCCAAATTTCCCCCAAAATTCCCAAATTTCCCCCAAAATTCCCGAATATTCCCAAATTTCCCCAAAATTCCCCAATTTCCCACCTTCCAGCTGCGTCTCCAGGATGTGCAGGCTGCAGTGGAACGCCCTCAGCGCTCGGCGCAGCGCCGTCACGGACCCCGAAATTCCCAAATTTTCGGAAATTCCCGGATTTCCCTGGCTGCCCTCGGCCTCCTGGGCTTCCTCAGGGATTTTTGGGAATTCGGGGAATTCGGGGATTTCGGGGATTTCGGGGATTTCGGGGTTTTCGGCCATGAAGAGGAAAGTGCGGCCGATGGTGGCCCAGGCGCGCTGCTGCTCCACGGCGTCGCTGAGGGAGCGGGCCAGGGCCAGGTGCTGCAGCTGGTGCTGGCAAAATGGGGCAGAAAACGGGGAAATTGGTTAAAATTGGGGAAAATTGGGAATTTTGGGGGAAATTTGGGGAAAAAATTGGGAAAAAAAAGGTTGAAATTTGGTTAAAATTGGGAGCAATTTGCTGCTCTGAGGGGTCCCAGAGACGCCAGGGCAGGGAGAGGGGTTGGAGATGGGGCTGGGAAAATGGGGGAAAAATGGGGGAAATTGGTTAAAAATGGGATGAAAAGGGGGGGAGATGGGGCTGGGGGAAAGAAGGTGGAAAAATGGGGAAAAAAGGGGGAAATTTTGGGAAAAAACTGGGAAAAATTGGGAGCAATGGGGAGCAATTTGCTGCTCTGCTGGGTCACTGAGGGAGTGGGCCAGGGCCAGGTGCTGCAGCTGGTGCTGGGAAAATGGGGCAGAAAATAGGGAAATTGGTTAAAAATGGGGAAAATTGGGAATTTTGGGGGGAAATTTGGGAAAAAATTGGGAAAAAAAAGGGAAAAATTTGGTTGAAATTTGAGGAAATTGGGAGCAATTTGCTGCTCCACGGCGTCGCTGAGGGAGCGGGCAAGGGCCAGGTGCTGCAGCTGGTGCTGGGAAAATGGGGCAGAAAACAGGGAAATTGGTTAAAAATGGGGAAAATTGGGAATTTTGGGGGGAATTTGGGAAAAAAATGGGAAAAATTGGGTCAAAATTGGGGGAAGTTGGGAGCAATTTGCTGCTCTGAGGGGTCCCAGAGACACCAGGGCAGGGGGAGGGGCTGGAGATGGGGCTGGGGGAAAATGGGGGGAAAATGGGGCAAAAAAGTGGGAAATTGGTTAAAAATGGGGGGAAAAGGGGTGGAGATGGGGCTGGGGGAAGAAGGGGGGAAAATGGGGCAAAAAAAGGGGGAAATTTTGGGAAAAATTGGGAAAAAATGGGAAGAAATTGGGAGCAATTTGCTGCTCCACGGCGTCGCTGAGGGAGCGGGCCAGGGCCAGGTGCTGCAGCTGGGGCTCGGAAAATGGGGCAGAAAACAGGGAAATTGGTTAAAAATGGGGAAAATTGGGAATTTTGGGGGGAATTTGGGAAAAAATTGGGAAAAAATTGGGGAAAATTTGGTTAAAATTGAAGAAATTGGGAGCAATTTGCTACTCCACGGCGTCGCTGAGGGAGCGGGCCAGGGCCAGGTGCTGCAGCTGGTGCTGGCAAAATGGGGCAGAAAACAGGGAAATTGGTTAAAAATGGGGAAAATGGGAATTTTGGGGGGAATTTGGGAAAAAATTGGGAAAAAATTGGGGAAAATTTGGTTACAATTGAAGAAATTGGGAGCAATTTGCTGCTCCGGCGTCGCTGAGGGAGCGGGCCAGGGCCAGGTGCTGCAGCTGGTGCTGGCAAAATGGGGCAGAAAACAGGGAAATTGGTTAAAATTGGGGAAAATTGGGAATTTTGGGGGAAATTTGGGAAAAAATTGGGAAAAATTTGGGGAAAATTTGGTTACAATTGAAGAAATTGGGAGCAATTTGCTGCTCCACGGCGTCGCTGAGGGAGCGGGCCAGGGCCAGGTGCTGCAGCTGGGGCTGGGAAAATGGGGCAGAAAACAGGGAAATTGGTTAAAAATGGGGAAAATTGGGAATTTTGGGGGAAATTTGGGAAAAAAAAGGTTGAAATTTGGTTAAAATTGGGAGCAATTTGCTGCTCTGAGGGGTCTCAGAGACGCCAGGGAAGGGAGAGGGGCTGGAGATGGGGCTGGGAAAATGGGGAAAAAATGGGGGAAAAAAGTGGGAAATTGGTTAAAAATTGGGGGAAAAGGGGTGGAGATGGGGCTGGGGGAAGAAGGGGGGAAAATGGGGGAAAAAAGGGGGAAATTTTGGGAAAAAATTGGGAAAAAATGGGAAGAAATTGGGAAGAAATTGGGAGCAATTTGCTGCTCCACGGCGTCACTGAGGGAGCGGGCCAGGGCCAGGTGCTGCAGCTGGGGCTGGGAAAATGGGGCAGAAAACAGGGAAATTGGTTAAAAATGGGGAAACTTGGGAATTTTGGGGGAAATTTGGGAAAAAAATGGGAAAAAAAAGGGAAAAAATTGGGGAAAATTTGGTTAAAATTGGGAGCAATTTGCTGCTCTGAGGGGTCTGAGAGATGCCAGGGCAGGGAGAGGGGCTGGAGATGGGGCTGGGAAAATGGGGGAAAAAAGGGGAAAATTGGTTAAAAATGGGATGAAAAGAGGGGGAGATGGGGCTGGGGGAAAGAAGGGGGAAAATGGGCAAAAAAGGGGGAAATTTTGGGAAAAATGGGGAACAAATGGGAAGAAATTGGGAGCAATGGGGAACAATTTGCTGCTCTGCTGGGTCACTGAGGGAGCGGGCCAGGGCCAGGTGCTGCAGCTGGGGCTGGGAAAATGGGGCAAAAAACAGGGAAATTGGTTAAAATTGGGGAAAATTGGGAATTTTGGGGGGAATTTGGGAAAAAATTGGAAAAAATTGGGTTAAAATTGGGGGAAGTTGGGAGCAATTTGCTGCTCTGAGGGGTCTGAGAGACACCAGGGCAGGGAGAGGGGCTGGAGATGGGGATGGGAAAATGGGGGAAAAATGGGGCAAAAAAGGGGGAAATTGGTTAAATTGGGAAAAATTGGAAAAGTTGGTTAAAATTAGAGAGGATTTGGGGAAAATTTGGGGAACATTTGGGGAAAAATTGGTTAAAATTGAAGAAATTGGGAGCAATTTGCTGCTCTGAGGGGTCCCAGAGACACCAGGGCAGGGAGAGGGGCGGGAGATGGGGCTGGGAAAATGGGGGGAAAATGGGGGAAAAAAGGGGGAAATTGGTTAAAAATGGGATGAAAAGTGGGGGAGATGGAGCTGGGAGAAAGAAGGTGGAAAAATGGGGAAAAAAGGGGAAAATTTTGGGAAAAAATTGGGAAAAATTGGGAGCAATTGGGAGCAATTTGCTGCTCTGCTGGGTCACTGAGGGAGCGGGCCAGGGCCAGGTGCTGCAGCTGGGGCTGGGAAAATGGGGCAGAAAATGGGAAATTGGTTAAAAATGGGGAAAAATGGGAATTTTGGGGAGAATTTGGGAAAAAATTGGGAAAAAAAAGGGAAAAATTTGGTTGAAATTTGAGGAAATTGGGAGCAATTTGCTGCTCCACGGCGTCGCTGAGGGATCGGGCCAGGGCCAGGTGCTGCAGCTGGGGCTGGGAAAATGGGGCAAAAAACAGGGAAATTGGTTAAAATTGGGGAAAATTGGGAATTTTGGGGGGAATTTGGGAAAAAATTGGGAAAAAAATGGCTGAAAATTTGGAGGAATTTGCTGCTTCAAAGGGTGGGAGAGATGCCAGGGCAGGGAGAGGTGCTGGAGATGGGGCTGGGAAAATTGGGGGAAAATAGGGGAAAAATGGGGGAAATTGGTTAAAATTGGGGAAAATTGGGCAAGAAAGGGAAAATTTGGGAGGATTTGGGAAAAAATTGGGAAAAAATTGGGGAAAAATTTGGTTAATATGGGAGCAATTTGCTGCTCTGGGGGTCCCAGAGACATGGGGCAGGGAGAGGGGCTGGAGATGGGGCTGGGAAAATGGGGGAAAATGGGGCAAAAAAGGGGGAAATTGGTTAAAAATGGGATGAAAAGGGGGGGAGATGGGGCTAAGGGGAAGAAGGGGGGAAAATGGGCAAAAAAAAAAGGGGGAAAAAAATTGGGAAAAATGGGAAGAAATTGGGAAGAAATTGGGAGCAATTTGCTGCTCTGCTGGGTCACTGAGGGGGCGGGCCAGGGCCAGGTGCTGCAGCTGGGGCTGGGAAAATGGGGCAGAAAACAGGGAAATTGGTTAAAAATGGGGAAAATTGGGAATTTTGGGGGAAATTTGGGAAAAAAAAGGTTGAAATTTGGTTAAAATTGGGAGCAATTTGCTGCTCTGAGGGGTCTCAGAGACGCCAGGGAAGGGAGAGGGGCTGGAGATGGGGCTGGGAAAATGGGGAAAAAATGGGGGAAAAAAGTGGGAAATTGGTTAAAAATGGGGGGAAAAGGGGTGGAGATGGGGCTAGGGAAGAAAGGGGAAAATGGGGGAAAAAGGGGGAAATTTTGGGAAAAAATTGGGAAAAAATGGGAAGAAATTGGGAAGAAATTGGGAGCAATTTGCTGCTCCACGACGTCACTGAGGGAGGCGGGCCAGGGCCAGGTGCTGCAGCTGGGGCTGGGAAAAATGGGGCAGAAAACAGGAAGTGGTTAAAATGGGGAAACTTGGGAATTTTTTGGGGGAAATTTGGGAAAAAAGTGGGAAAAAATGGGGGAAAAATTGGGGAAATTTATAAATTGGGAGCAATTTGCTGCTCTGAGGGGTCTGAGAGATGCCAGGGCAGGGAGAGGGGGCTGGAGATGGGGCTGGGAAAATGGGGAAAAAGGGGAAAAGTGGTTAAAAATGGGATGAAAGAGGGGAGATGGGGCTGGGGAAAGAAGGGGGAAAATGGGCAAAAAAAGGGGAAATTTTGGGAAAAATGGGAACAAATGGGGAGAAATTGGGAGCAATGGGGAACAATTTGCTGCTCTGCTGGGTCACTGAGGACGGGCCAGGGGCCAGGTGCTGCAGCTGGGGCTGGGGAAAATGGGGCAAAAACAGGGAAATTGGTTAAAATTGGGGAAAATTGGGAATTTTGGGGAAATTTGGGAAAAAATTGGAAAAAATTGGGTTAAAATTGGGGAAGTTGGGAGCAATTTGCTGCTCTGAGGGGTCTAGAGAGACACCAGGGCAGGGGAGGGGGCTGGAGATGGGGATGGGAAAATGGGGGAAAAATGGGGCAAAAAGGAAGTGGTTAAATTGGGAAAAATTGGAAAAAGTTGGTTAAAATTAGAGAGGATTTGGGGAAAAAATTTGGGAACATTTGGGGAAAAATTGGTTAAAATTGAAGAAATTGGGAGCAATTTGCTGCTCTGAGGGGTCCCAGAGACACCAGGGCAGGGAGAGGCGGGAGATGGGGCTGGGAAAATGGGGGAAAATGGGGAAAAAGGGAAGTGGTTAAAATGGGATGAAAAGTGGGGGAGATGGAGCTGGGAGAAAGAAGGTGGAAAAATGGGGAAAAAAGGGGAAAATTTTTGGGAAAAATTGGGAAAAATTGGGAGCAATTGGGAGCAATTTGCTGCTCTGCTGGGTCACTGAGGGAGCGGGCCAGGGCCAGGTGCTGCAGCTGGGGCTGGGAAAATGGGGCAGAAAATGGGGAAATTGGTTAAAAATGGGGAAAAATGGGAATTTTGGGGAGAATTTGGGAAAAAATTGGGAAAAAAAAGGGAAAAATTTGGTTGAAATTTGAGGAAATTGGGAGCAATTTGCTGCTCCACGGCGTCGCTGAGGGATCGGGCCCAGGGGCCAGGTGCTGCAGCTGGGGCTGGGAAAATGGGGCAAAAACAGGGAAATTGGTTAAAATTGGGAAAATTGGGAATTTTGGGGGTATGGGGAGAAAAAATTGGGAAAAAATGGCTGAAAAATTTGGAGGAATTTGCTGCTTCAAAGGGTGGGAGAGATGCCAGGGCAGGGAGAGGTGCTGGAGATGGGGCTGGGAAAATGGGGGGAAAATAGGGGAAAAATGGGGGAAATTGGTTAAAATTGGGGAAAATTGGGCAAGAAAGGGAAAATTTGGGAGGATTTGGGAAAAAATTGGGAAAAAATTGGGAAAAATTTGGTTAATATGGGGAGCAATTTGCTGCTCTGAGGGGTCCCAGAGACGCCAGGGCAGGGAGAGGGGCTGGAGATGGGGCTGGGAAAATGGGGGGAAAATGGGGCAAAAAAGGGGGAAATTGGTAAAAATGGGATGAAAAGAGGGGGAGATGGGGCTAAGGGGAAGAAGGGGGGAAAATGGGCAAAAAAGGGGGAAATTTGGGGAAAAAATTGGGAAAAAATGGGAAGAAATTGGGAAGAAATTGGGAGCAATTTGCTGCTCTGCTGGGTCACTGAGGGAGCGGGCCAGGGCCAGGTGCTGCAGCTGGGGCTGGGAAAATGGGGCAGAAAACGGGGAAATTGGTTAAAAATGGGAAAAATGGGAATTTTGGGAGAATTTGGGAAAAATTGGGAAAAAAAAGGGAAAAATTTGGTTGAAATTTGAGGAAATTGGGAGCAATTTGCTGCTCCACGGCGTCGCTGAGGGATCGGGCCAGGGCCAGGTGCTGCAGCTGGGGCTGGGAAAATGGGGCAAAAAACAGGGAAATTGGTTAAAATTGGGGAAAATTGGGAATTTTGGGGGAAATTTGGGAAAAAATTGGGAAAAAAATGGCTGAAAATTTGGAGGAATTTGCTGCTTCAAAGGGTGGGAGAGATGCCAGGGCAGGGAGAGGTGCTGGAGATGGGGCTGGGAAAATGGGGGGAAAATAGGGGAAAAATGGGGGAAATTGGTTAAAATTGGGGAAAATTGGGCAAGAAAGGGAAAATTTGGGAGGATTTGGGAACAAATTGGGAAAAAATTGGGAAAAATTTGGTTAAAATTGGGAGCAATTTGCTGCTCTGAGGGGTCTGAGAGACACCAGGGCAGGGAGAGGGCTGGAGATGGGGCTGGGAAAATGGGGGAAAAATGGGGCAAAAAAGGGGAAAATTGGATAAAAATGGGATGAAAAGAGGGGGAGATGGGGCTGGGGGAAAGAAGGTGGAAAATGGGGCAAAAAAGGGGGAAATTTGGGGAAAAATGGGGAAGAAATGGGAAGAAATTGGGAGCAATGGGGAACAATTTGCTGCTCTGCTGGGTCACTGAGGGAGCGGGCCAGGGCCAGGTGCTGCAGCTGGGGCTGGGAAAATGGGGCAGAAAACAGGGAAATTGGTTAAAAATGGGGAAAATGGGAATTTTGGGGGGAATTTGGGAAAAAAATTGGGAAAAAAAAGGTTGAAATTTGGTTAAAATTGGGAGCAATTTGCTGCTCTGAGGGTCTGAGAGCCGCCAGGGCAGGGAGAGGGCTGGAGATGGGGCTGGGGGAAAATGGGGGAAAAATGGGGGAAAAAAGTGGGAAATTGGTTAAAAATGGGGGGAAAAGGGGTGGAGATGGGGCTGGGGGAAAGAAGGGGGAGAATGGGGCAAAAAAAGAGGGAAATTTTGGGAAAAAATTGGGAAAAAATTGGGAAGAATTGAGAGCAATTTGCTGCTCTGCTGGGTCACTGAGGGAGCGGGCCAGGGCCAGGTGCTGCAGCTGGGGCTCAGAAAATGGGGCAGAAAATAGGGAAATTGGTTAAAAATGGGGAAAATTGGGAATTTTGGGGGGAATTTGGGAAAAAATTGGGAAAAATTGGGTTAAAATGGGGGAAGTTGGGAGCAATTTGCTTGCTCTGAGGGGTCCCAGACGCCAGGGCAGGGAGAGGGGCTGGAGATGGGGCTGGGAAAATGGGGGAAAAATGGGGCAAAAAAGGGGAAATTGGTTAAATTGGGAAAAATTGGAAAAATTGGTTAAAATTAGAGAGGATTTGGGGAAAATTTGGGGAACATTTGGGAAAAATTGGTTAAAATTGAAGAAATTGGGAGCAATTTGCTGCTCTGAGGGGTCCCAGAGACACCAGGGCAGGGAGAGGGGCTGGAGATGGGGCTGGGGAAAATGGGGGAAAATGGGGCAAAAAAGGGGGAAATTGGGAAAAAATGGTGGAAAAGGGGGGAAGATGGGGCTGCGGGGAAGAAGGTGGAAAAATGGGGGAAAAAAGGGGGAAATTTTGGGAAAAAATTGGGAAAAAATGGGAAGAAATTGGCAGCAATGGGGAGCAATTTGCTGCTCTGCTGGGTCACTGAGGGAGCGGGCCAGGGCCAGGTGCTGCAGCTGGGGCTGGGAAAATGGGGCAGAAAACAGGGAAATTGGTTAAAAATGGGGAAAATTGGGAATTTCGGGGGGAATTTGGGAAAAAATTGGGAAAAAATTGGGGAAAATTTGGTTAAAATTGGGAGCAATTTGCTGCTCTGAGGGGTCTGAGAGACGCCAGGGCAGGGAGAGGGAGTGGAGATGGGGCTGGGAAAATGGGGGGAAAAATGGGGAAAAAGGGGAAATTGGTTAAAATTGGGGAAAATTGGAAAAAAACGGTTAAAATTAAAGAGGATTTGGGGAAAATTTGGGGAAAATTTGGGAAAAAATTTGGTTAAAATTGCAGAAATTGGGAGCAATTTGCTGCTCTGAGGGGTCCCAGAGACACCAGGGCAGGGAGAGGGGCTGGAGATGGGGCTGGGGGAAAATGAGGGAGAAATGGGGGAAAAAAGGGGAAAATTGGATAAAAATGGGGGGAAGAGGCAGGGAGATGGGGCTGGGGGAAAGAAGGTGAAAAAATGGGGAAAAAAAGGGGGAAAATTTGGGAAAAAATTGGAAAAAATTTGGTTAAAATTGGGAGCAATTTGCTGCTCTGAGGGGTCTGAGAGATACCAGGGCAGGGAGAGGGGCTGGAGATGGGGCTGGGAAAATGGGGGAAAAATGGGGGAAAAATGGGGGAAATTGGTTAAAAATGGAATGAAAAGGGGGAGAGATGGGGCTGGGGGGAAGAAGGGGCCAAAAATGTGGAAATTTTGGGAAAAATTGGGAAAAAAATGGGGAAAAATTGGGAAGACATTGGGAGCAATGGGGAGCAATTTGCTGCTCTGCTGGGTCACTGAGGGAGCGGGCCAGGGCCAGGTGCTGCAGCTGGGGCTGGGAAAATGGGGCAGAAAACAGGGAAATTGGTTAAAAATGGGGAAAATGGGAATTTTGGGGGGAATTTGGGAAAAAATGGGAAAAAATTGGGTTAAAATTGGGGGAAGTTGGGAGCAATTTGCTGCTCTGAGGGGTCTGAGAGACACCAGGGCAGGGAGAGGGGCTGGAGATGGGGCTGGGGAAAAGGGGGAAAAATGGGGCAAAAAAGGGGGAAATTGGTTAAATTGGGAAAAATTGGAAAAGTTGGTTAAAATTAGAGAGGATTTGGGGAAAATTTGGGGAACATTTGGGGAAAAATTGGTTGAAATTGAAGAAATTGAGAGCAATTTGCTGCTCTGAGGGGTCCCAGAGACACCAGGGCAGGGAGAGGGGCTGGAGATGGGGCTGGGAAAATGGGGGGAGAAATGGGGGAAAAAGTGGGAAATTGGTTAAAAATGGGGGGAAAAGGGGTGGAGATGGGGCTGGGGGAAGAAGGTGGAAAAATGGGGGAAAAAAGGGGGAAATTTTGGGAAAAAATTGGGAAAAAATGGGAAGAAATTGGCAGCAATGGGGAGCAATTTGCTGCTCTGCTGGGTCACTGAGGGAGCGGGCCAGGGCCAGGTGCTGCAGCTGGGGCTGGGAAAATGGGACAGAAAATAGGGAAATTGGTTAAAATTGGGGAAAATTGGGAATTTTGGGGGAATTTGGGAAAAAATTGGGAAAAAATTGGGAAAAAATTGGTGAAACCAGCCAGGGCTGCCAGAGGTGCTGGAGATGGGGCTGGGGGAAATGGGGAAAAAGGGGAAATTGGTTAAAAATGGGAGAAATGGGAAAAATTGAGATAAATTGGGAGGAATTTGGAAAAAATTTGGGGGAAATAGGGAAAAAATTGGGAAAAAATTGGGAAAAATTTGGTTAAAATGGGGAGAAATGGGGAGCAATTTGCTGCTCTGAGGGGTCCCAGAGACGCCAGGGCAGGGAGAGGGGCTGGAGATGGGGCTGGGAAAATGGGGGAAAATGGGGCAAAAAAGGGGGAAATTGGTTAAAAATGGGATGAAAAGGGAGGCAGGGAGATGGGGCTGGGGGGGAGAAGGGTGAAAATTGGGAAAAAAGGGGGAAATTTTGGGTAAAATTTGGGAAAAAATGGGAAGAAATTGGGAGCAATGGGGAGCAATTTGCTGCTCTGCTGGGTTACTGAGGGAGCGGGCCAGGGCCAGGTGCTGCAGCTGGGGCTGGGAAAATGGGGCAGAAAACAGGGAAATTGGTTAAAAATGGGGAAAATGGGAATTTTGGGGGAAATTTGGAAAAAAATTGGGAAAAAATTGGTTAAAATGGGGAGCCATTTGCTGCTCTGAGGGGTCCCAGAGACGCCAGGGCAGGGAGAGGGGCTGGAGATGGGGCTGGGAAAATGGGGAGAAATGGGGGAAAAATGGGGGAAATTGGTTAAAATTGGGAAAAATTGGGCAAGAAAGGGAAAATTTGGGAGGATTTGGGAAAAAATTGGGAAAAAATTGGGTTAAAATTTGGAGAAATTGGGAGCAATTTGCTGCTCTGAGGGGTCCCAGAGACGCCAGGGGTGGGAGAGGGGCTGGAGATGGGGATGGGAAAATGGGGGAAAATGGGGCAAAAAAGGGGGAAATTGGTTAAAATTGGGAAAAATTGGGCAAGAAAGGGAAAATTTGGGAGGATTTGGGAAAAAATTGGGAAAAAATTGGGTTAAAATTTGGAGAAATTGGGAGCAATTTGCTGCTCTGAGGGGTCCCAGAGACGCCAGGGCAGGGAGGAGGGGCTGGAGATGGGGCTGGGAAAATGGGGTGAAAATGGGGCAAAAAAAAAGGGGAAAATTGGTTAAAAATGGGATGAAAAGAGGGGAAAATGGGGCTAGGGGAAAGAAGGGAGAAAATGGGGGAAAAAAGGGGGAAATTTTGGGAAAAAATTGGGAAAAAATGGGAAGAAATTGGGAAGAAATTGGGAGCAATTTGCTGCTCTGCTGGGTCACTGAGGGAGCGGGCCAGGGCCAGGTGCTGCAGCTGGGGCTCGGAAAATGGGGCAGAAAACAGGGAAATTGGTTAAAAATGGGGAAAATTGGGAATTTTGGGGGGAATTTGGGGAAAAAATTGGGAAAAAATTGGGGAAAATTTGGTTAAAATTGGGAGCAATTTGCTGCTCTGAGGGGTCCCAGAGACGCCAGGGCAGGGAGAGGGGCTGGAGATGGGGATGGGAAAATGGGAGAAAAATGGGGGAAATTGGGAAAAAATTGGGAGAAATTGAGAGAAATTTGGGAGAAATTTGGAGTAATCCAGTAAGAAAATTGGAGAAAATGGGAGGAATTGGGAAAATTTGGTTAAAATCGGGAGAAAATTGAGAGAAAATATGGAAGAATTGGGAAAAATGAGGAAAAAGCAGGAGGGGGTTTGGGATTGGAATTTGGGAATTTTGGGGTTTGAAATTCGGGATATTTGGAGAGGATTGTGGAAATTTGGGATTGGAATTTTGGGAATTTTGGGATTGGAATTTTGGGAATTTTGGGATAAGAATTTTGGGAATTCTGGGATTGGAATTTTGGGAATTTTGGGAATGGATTTTGGGATGTCTATGGTTGGAAATTTTGGAAATTCTGGAAAGGAATCTTGGGCATGTGGGAATGAATTTTGGGATTGGAAATTTGGGGAATTCTGTGAATGGATTTTGGGAATCTCTGAGTGGAATTTTAAGGATTTTGGGAAAGGTATTTTTGGGTTTGATTTGGGGGAATTTTGGGAATTTTGGGATAGGAATTTTGGGAATTTTTGGATTGGAATTTCGGGAATCTGGGATGGGATTCTGGGGGTTCTAAGAATGGATTTTAGGATTCTGGGAGTGGAAATTTGGGGAATTCTGGGAGTGGAATTTGGGATTGGAATTTTGGGAATCGGGGATTGGAATTTTGGGAATTTTGGGATTGGAATTTTGGGAATTCTGGGATTGGAATTTTGGGAATCCGGGATGGGATTCTGGGGGTTCTAAGAATGGATTTTAGGATTCTGGGAGTGGAAATTTGTGGAATTTTGGGAGTGGAATTTGGAATTGGAATTTTGGGAATCGGGGATTGGAATTTTGGGAATCTTGGGATTGGAATTTTGGGAATCTGGGGTTGGAATTTTGGGAATCTGGGATGGGATTCTGGGGGTTCTAAGAATGGATTTTAGGATTCTGGGAGTGAAAATTTGGGGAATTCTGGGAGTGGAATTTGGGATTGGAATTTTGGGAATCGGGGATTGGAATTTTGGGAATTTTGGGATTGGAATTTTGGGAATTTTGGGATTGGAATTTTGGGAATCTGGGATGGGATTCTGGGGGTTCTAAGAATGGATTTTAGGATTCTGGGAGTGGAAATTTGTGGAATTTTGGGAGTGGAATTTGGGATTGGAATTTTGGGAATCGGGGATTGGAATTTTGGGAATTTTGGGATTGGAATTTTGGGAATCTGGGATTGGAATTTTGGGAATTTTTGGATTGGAATTTCAGGAATCTGGGATGGGATTCTGGGGGTTCTAAGAATGGATTTTAGGATTCTGGGAGTGGAAATTTGGGGAATTTTGGGAGTGGAATTTGGAATTGGAATTTTGGCAATCGGGGATTGGAATTTTGGGAATTTTGGGATTGGAATTTTGGGAATCTGGGATTGGAATTTTGGGAATTTTGGATTGGAATTTTGGGAATCTGGGATGGGATTCTGGGGGTTCTAAGAATGGATTTTAGGATTCTGGGAGTGGAAATTTGTGGAATTTTGGGAGTGGAATTTGGAATTGGAATTTTGGGAATCGGGGATTGGAATTTTGGGAATTTTGGGATTGGAATTTTGGGAATCTGGGATTGGAATTTTGGGAATCTGGGATGGGATTCTGGGGGTTCTAAGAATGGATTTTAGGATTCTGGGAGTGGAAATTTGGGGAATGTTGGGATTGGAATTTGGGATTGGAATTTTGGGAATCGGGGATTGGAATTTTGGGAATTTTGGGATTGGAATTTTGGGAATCTGGGATTGGAATTTTGGGAATCTGGGATGGGATTCTGGGGGTTCTAAGAATGGATTTTAGGATTCTGGGAGTGGAAATTTGTGGAATTCTGGGAGTGGAATTTGGGATTGGAATTTTGGGAATTTTGGGATTGGATTTTTGGTGGGGGGTCTAAGAATGGATTTGAGGAATCTGGGAATGGAAATTCGGCTTCCTAAAATTGCAAATCCCCAAATTCCAATCCCAACATTCCCAAAATTCCCGAAATTCCCAAAAATTCCCATTTTCCCCTCACCCTCAGTGCCTGTGGGAAGCTCTGGAGCTCAGGGCCAGGCGCTCCTGATTTTCCCATTTTCCCGATTTCCACCCCCAAATTCCCTGCCAACATTCCCAGGGGATTTTGGGAATTCTGGGAATGGATTCGGTCATTTGGGATTGGAATTTGGGGAACTTGGCATTGGATTTTGGTATTTCCAGGGTCGATTTTGGGAATCTGGGATTGGATTTTGGGAATGTGAGATGGGATTTTTGGGAATTTGGGAATTCTGGGATTGGAATTTGGGAATTTGGGAAGGGATTTGGGGGGGTTTGATTGGATTTTGGGGAATGTGGGGATTGGAATTTTGGGAATTTAGATTGGTTTGGGGAATCTGGAGTTTGATTTGGGGAATTCTGGGATTGGATTTGGGGAATCTGGGATTGGAATTTTGGGAATTTGGGATTGGATTTCGAGAAGCAGAATGGAAATTTGGGGAATTCTGGGATTGGATTTTGGGAATTTGGGATGGGATTTTAGGAAATTGAGAATGGAAATTTGGGGAATTCTGGGATTGGATTTTGGGAATTTGGGATGGGATTTTAGGAAATTGAGAATGGAAATTTGGGGAATTCTGGGATTGGATTTTGGGAATTCTGGGATGGGATTTTAGGAAATTAAGAATGGAAATTTGGGGAATTCTGGGATTGGATTTTGGGAATTTCAGGGTTGGATTTGGGAATCTGGGATTAGAAATTTAGGGAATTGTAGGAGTGGAATTTTGGGAATTGTGGGAGTGCAATTTGTGGAATTCGGGATTGGATTTGGGGAATTCTGAGAATGGATTTTGGGAATTCTGGGATTGGATTTTGGGAATTTCAGGGTTGGATTTGGGAATCTGGGATTAGAAATTTAGGGAATTGTAGGAGTGGAATTTTGGGAATTGTGGGAGTGGAATTTGGAGAATTTGGGAGTGGATTTTGGGAATTGGGGGAGTGGAATTTGTGGGATTCGGGATTGGATTTGGGGAATTCTAAGAATGGATTTTGGGAATTCTGGGATTGGATTTTGAGAATTTGAGAGCAGGTTTTGGGAATTCTGGGATTGGAATTCTGGGAATCTGGGGTTGGAATTTGGGAATGTGGAATTGGATTTTGGGGGGGGGTTTGATTGGGTTCTGGGATGGGGTTTTAGAACTCCAGGAATGGAAATTTGGCTTCCCAACATTCCAATTTCCTAAAATTCCACTCCCACTTCCCAAAAACCATACCCCAACATTCCCAGAATTCCCGGAATTCCCGGTTCCCCTCACCTGCAGTGCCTGAGGGAAGCGGTGCAGCTCGGCCAGGCGCTCCCCGACCTTGCGGTGAGCGACGGCGCAGCCCAGGGCGTCCCCGGAGCCCTGCAGCAGCTGCAGCTCCAACCGGTGCTGGGCCAGCGCCTCCTCGAACCGGCCTGGAATTACAGACGTGATCCCATAAATCCTGATCCCATAAATCCCATAAACCCATAACCCTGATCCCATAAATCCTGATCCCATTGATCCCATAACCCTGATCCCATATAAACCCGGAGCCCTGCAGGAGCTGCAGCTCACCAGCTGGCCGGTGCTGGGCCAGCGCCTCCTCGAACCGGCCTGGAATGGGAATGATCCCATAAATCCTGATCCCATTGATCCCATAGATCCCATAACCCTGATCCCATAAATCCTGATCCCATTGATCCCATAGATCCCATAACCCTGATCCCATATAAACCCTGAGCCCTGCAGCAGCTGCAGCTCCAACCGGTGCTGGGCCAGCGCCTCCTCGAACCGGCCTGGAAATGGGAATGATCCCATAAATCCTGATCCCATTGATCCCATAAACCCATAACCCTGATCCCATAAATCCTGATCCCATTGATCCCATAGATCCCATACCCCTGATCCCATAACCCTGATCCCATAAATCCTGATCTCATAAATCCTGATCCCGTAAATCCCATAATCCTGATCCCATAAATCCCATAACCCTGATCCCACTGATCCCATAAATCCCATAATCCTGATCCCATAAATCCCATAACCCTGATCCCACTGATCCCATAAATCCCATAATCCTGATCCCATAAATCCCATAACCCTGATCCCATAACCCTGAGCCCTGCAGCAGCTGCAGCTCCAACCGGTGCTGGGCCAGCGCCTCCTCGAACCGGCCTGGAAATGGGAACGATCCCATAAATCCTGATCCCATTGATCCATAACCCTGATCCCATAAATCCCATAAATGCCATAACCCTGATCCCATAAATCCCATAACTCTGATCCCATATAAACCCTGAGCCCTGCAGGAGCTGCAGCTCCAACCGGTGCTGGGCCAGGGACTCCTCAAACCGGCCTGGAATTACAGACATGGTCCCATAAATCCTGATCCCATTGATCCCATAAACCCTGATCCCATAAATCCCATAAATGCCATAACCCTGATCCCATAAATCATGATCCCATAACCCTGATCCCATAAATCCTGAGCCCATAACCCTGAGCCCATAACCCTGATCCCATAAATCCCATAAATCCTGATCCCATAAATCCCATAAATCCTGATCCCATATATCCCATAAATCCTGATCCCATAAATCCCATAACCCTGATCCCATAAATCCATGAATCCCATAAATGCCATAACCCTGATCCCATAAATCCCATAAATCCTGATCCCATAAATCCCATAAATCCTGATCCCATAAATCCCATAACCCTGATCCCATAAATCCTGATCCCATAAACCCTGATCCCATAAATCCCATAAATCCTGATCCCATAACCCTGATCCCATAAATCCATAAATCCCATAAATCCCATAAACCCTGATCCCATATAAACCCTGAGCCCTGCAGCAGCTGCAGCTCCAACCGGTGCTGGGCCAGCGCCTCCTCGAACCGGCCTGGAATTGGGAATGATCCCATAAATCCTGATCCCATTGATCCCATTGATCCCATAACCCTGATCCCATAAATCCTGATCCCATAACCCTGATCCCATAAATCCTGATCTCATAAATCCTGATCCCGTAAATCCCATAAATCCGGATCCCATAAATCCCATAACCCTGATCCCACTGATCCCATAAATCCCATGAACCCTGATCCCATAAATCCCATGAACCCTGATCCCACTGATCCCATAAATCCCATAATCCTGATCCCATAAATCCCATAACCCTGATCCCATAACCCTGAGCCCTGCAGCAGCTGCAGCTCCAACCGGTGCTGGGCCAGCGCCTCCTCGAACCGGCCTGGAATGGGAATGATCCCATAAATCCTGATCCCATTGATCCCATAGATCCCATAACCCTGATCCCATAAATCCTGATCCCATTGATCCATAACCCTGATCCCATAAATCCCATAAATGCCATAACCCTGATCCCATAAATCCCATAACTCTGATCCCATATAAACCCTGAGCCCTGCAGGAGCTGCAGCTCCAACCGGTGCTGGGCCAGGGACTCCTCAAACGGGCCTGGAATTACAGACATGATCCCATAAGTCCTGATCCCATTGATCCATAACCCTGATCCCATAAATCCCATAAATGCCATAACCCTGATCCCATAAATCCCACAAATCCCATAACCCTGATCCCATAAATCCTGATCCCATAACCCTGATCCCATAAACCTGATCCCATAACCCTGAGCCCATAAATCCCATAAATCCTGATCCCATAAATCCCATAAATCCTGATCCCATAAATCCCATAAATCCATGAATCCCATAAATGCCATAACCCTGATCCCATAAATCCCATAAATCCTGATCCCATAAATCCCATAAATCCCATAACCCTGATCCCATAAATCCTGATCCCATAAATCCCATAAATCCTGATCCCATAAATCCCATAACCCTGATCCCATATAAACCCTGAGCCCTGCAGCAGCTGCAGCTCCGCCCGGTGCTGGGCCAGCGCCTCCTGGAACCGGCCTGGAATTGGGAATTCCAGACCCTCATCCCATAATTCCAGACCCTGATCCCAAAAATCCCAATCGTGATCCCCAAATTCCATTCCCAGAATTCCCAAAATCCATTCCCAGAATTCCCAAAATCCATTCCCAGAACTCCCAAATTCCAATCTCAGATCCCATAATCCGCTCCTAGAAATCCCAAAATCCCAATCCCAGACTCCCAAATCCCACCGCAGATCCCAAAATTCCAATAGCAGATCTCCAAATCCCAATCCGAATTTCCCGAATTCCAACCCCAGACTGCAAAATCCTCTCCCACATTCCCAAAATTCCAATCCCACATCCCAAAATTCCAATCCCACATCCCAAAATTCCAATCCCACATCCCAAAATCCACTCCCAGAATTCCCAAATTCCAACTCCCAATTGCCAAAAATCCAATCCCAGATCCCAAAAATCCAAACCTGGATCCCAGTTTCCCATTCCCAGTTTCCCAGTTGGAAATCCCCGCCCATTCCCAGTTTCCATTCCCAGTTTCCCAGTTGGGAATTCCCATTTTTCCCGGAATTCTGTCTCACCATGAGCAGTCAGGATCTCTCCATTCCCATTCCCAGTTTCCCATTCCAGTTTCCCAGTCCCATTCCCAGTTTCCCATTCCCACTTTTCCCAGTTTGAATTCCCATTCCCCATTCCCCATTCCCAGTTCCCCAATTTCTCATTCCCAGTTTCCCAGCCCCATTCCCAGTTCCCCAATTTCTCATTCCCAGTTTCCCCAGTTCAGAATTCCCATTTTTCCCTGGAATACGCACCATGAGCAGCCAGGATCTCCCCATTCCCATTCCCAGTTTCCCCAGTTGGGAATTCCCATTTTTCCCTAGAATTCTCACCCTGAGCAGCCAGGATCTCCCCATTCCCATTCCCAGTTCCATTTCCAGTTTCCCAGTTTGAATTCCCAATTTCTCAGTTCACATTCCTAATTTCACAGTTTGAATTCCCAGATTCCCACTTCAGAATTCCCAGTTTTCCCAGTCTCATTTCCAGTTTCCCATTCCCCATTCCCCATTCCCACTTTTCCCAGTTTGAATTCCCAGTTTCCCAGCCCCATTCCCAGTTCCCCAATTTCTCATTCCCAGTTTCCCCAGTTGGGAATTCCCATTTTTCCCTGGAATTCCCTCTCACCCTGAGCAGCCAGGATCTCCCCAGCCCCATTCCCAGTTTCCCATTCCCATTCCCAGTTTCCCCAGTTCAGAATTCCCATTTTTCCCTGGAATTCCCACCATAAGCAGCCAGGATCTCCCCATTCCCATTCCCAGTTTCCCAGTTCAGAATTCCCATTTTTCCCTGGAATTCCCTCTCACCACGAGCAGCCAGGATCTCTCCATTCCCATTCCCAGTTTCCCCGGCTGGGAATTCCCATTTTTCCCTGGAATTCTCTCTCACCACGAGCAGCCAGGATCTCCCCAGCCCCATTCCAGTTTCCCAGTCCCATTCCCCATTCCCACTTTCCCCAGTTTGAACTCCCAGTTTCCCAGTCCATTCCCAGTTCCCATTCCCAGTTTCCCAGTTCAGAATTCCCATTTTTCCCTGGAATTCTCTCTCCCCATGAGCAGCCAGGATCTCCCCATTCCCATTCCCAATTTCCCAGTTCAGAATTCCCATTTTTCCCTGGAATTCCCTCTCACCATGAGCAGCCAGGATCTCTCCATTCCCAGTTCCCATTCCCAGTTTCCCATTCCCATTCCCAGTTTCCCCAGTTGGGAATTCCCATTTTTCCCTGGAATTCCCTCTCACCATGAGCAGCCAGGATCTCCCCATTCCCATTCCCAGTTTCCCCAGTTGGGAATTCCCATTTTTCCCTGGAATTCCCACCATAAGCAGCCAGGATCTCTCCATTCCCATTCCCAGTTTCCCATTCCCATTCCCAGTTTCCCCAGTTGGGAATTCCCATTTTTCCCTGGAATTCCCTCTCACCATGAGCAGCCAGGATCTCCCCAGCCCCATTCCCAGTTCCATTTCCAGTTTCCCAGTCCCATTCCCCATTCCCCATTCCCAATTTCCCAGTTTGAATTCCCAGTTTCCCATTCCCAGCCCCATTCCCAGTTTCCCATTCCAGTTTCCCAGTTGGGAATTCCCATTTTTCCCAGGAATTCCCTCTCACCACGAGCAGCCAGGATCTCCCCAGCCCCATTTCCAGTTTCCCATTCCCATTCCCAGTTTCCCATTCCAGTTTCCCATTCCCATTCCCTATTCCCACTTTTCCCAGTTTGAATTCCCAATTTCCCAGCCCCATTCCCATTCCCATTCCCAATTTCCCTGTTCAGAATTCCCATTTTTCCCTGGAATTCCCTCTCACCATGAGCAGCCAGGATCTCTCCATTCCCAGTTCCCATTCCCAGTTTCCCATTCCCATTCCCAGTTTCCCCAGTTCAGAATTCCCATTTTTCCCTGGAATTCTCACCATGAGCAGCCAGGATCTCCCCATTCCCATTCCCAGTTTCCCAGTTCAGAATTCCCATTTTTCCCTGGAATTCTGACCACGAGCAGCCAGGATCTCTCCATTCCCATTCCCAGTTTCCCCAGTTGGGAATTCCCATTTTTCCCTGGAATTCCCTCTCACCATGAGCAGCCAGGATCTCCCCCAGGCGGTTGCAGGCCGCCGCCTCCTCGGCCGCGTTCCCGACTCGCCGCGACTTCTCCTTGGATTTCTCCAGCTCTGCCGGCAAAAAAATTCCCAAAAAAAAATTAAATTTGGGGAAAAAAAAAATGGGAATCCGGGCTGGGATTGGGTTTTCCCCAAGGGGATTTTTGGGATGAAGGATTTACGGAGGGTTTGGGGAAGTTTTTTAAGGGGGTTTTTAGGGAAATGTCACTAAAAAAATAAGGGAATTTTCAAAGAAAATTCTCACAAAAAAAAAAATCCCGCAAAAAAATCCAGGGAATTCCCATTAAAAACTAGGGAATTTCCACAAGGATCTAAGAAATTAAAAAAGAAAAAAAAAATTCCCCCCAAAAATCCAAGAAATTCCCAGAAAAATCCGGGGCGTTCTTAAAAAAAAAATCCAGGAAATTCTCAAAATTCCAGGAACGTAAAAAAAAAATTCAGGGAATTCCCAGAAAAATTAAAAGAATTCCTAAAAAAAAAAAAGAAAATCAAAGAAATTCCCACAAAAATCCAAGAAATTCCATTAAAAAATTCAAAAAATATCCAACAAATTTTTTAAAAATCCAGAAAATTCCCAAAAGGATCCAGGGAATTTCCACAAAAATCCAAGAAATTCCCATAAAAATTGAGAAAATTCCCCCAAATTCCAGGCAAAAAAATTCAGAAAATTCCCTCCAAGAAATCCTAGAAATTCCCAGAAAAAACTGAAAGAATTCCTTAAAAAAATCAAAGAGTTTCCCACAAAAATCCAGAAAATTTCCACAAGAATCTAAGAAATTTTTTTTAAAAAATCAAGAAAATTCCCACAAAAATCCAGGACATTAAAAAAAAATTCCAGAAAATTTCCCACAAAAATCCAAGAAATTCCCACAAAAATCCAAGGAATTCCTAAAATAAGCAAAGAAATTCCCATAAAAATCCAGGAAATTCTCACCAAGATCCAGGGAATTCCCAAAAATTCAAGAAATTCCAAAAAAAAAGCAGAAAATTCTCCCCCAAGAAATTCCCACAAAAATTAAATGAATTCCTAAAAAAAAAAAAAATCAAAGAAATTCCCATAAAATCCAGAGGAAATCCCCACAAAATCCAGACAATTCCTCCAAAAAATCCAGCAAATTACCTCAAAAAAAAATACAAGGAATTCCCACAAAAATCCAGGGAATTAAAAAAAAAAAATTCAGGAAATTTCCAAACCGTCCAGGGAATTCCCAAAAAAAATCCCTGTGAGGGGTTTGAGGGATTAAAAAGCCCCAAAATAAAAATTTAAACAATCATGAGTGGATTTTGAGTTTCTGTGAGGGGTTTGTGTGGTTGAAAAGCCCCAAAATAAAAATTAAAAATATTCACGAGGGGAATTGAGCTCCTGTGAGGGGTTTGAGGGATTGAAAAGCCCAAAATAAAAATTTAAACACTTGTGAGGGAATTGAGCTCCTATGAGGGGTTTGAGCGGTTAAAAAGCCCAAAATAAAAATTTAAACACTCGTGAGGGAATTTCAACTCCTGTGAGGGGTTTGAGGGGTTAAAAAGCCCCAAAATAAAAATTTAAACACTTGTGAGTGGATTTTGAGTTTCTGTGAGGGGTTTGAGGGGTTAAAAAGCCCAAAATAAAAATTAAAACACTCGTGAGGGAATTTCAGCTCCTGTGAGGGGTTTGAGGTCTTAAAAAGCCCCAAAATAAAAATTAAAAATATTCATGAGGGGAATTGAGCTCATTTGAGGGGTTTGAGGAATCAAAAAGCCCCAAAATAAAAATTAAAAACATTCGTGAGGGGAATTGAGCTCCTGTGAGGGGTTTGAGGTATTAAAAAGCCCCAAAATAAAAATTAAAAATATTCATGAGGGGAATTGAGCTCATTTGAGGGGTTTGAGGAATCAAAAAGCCCCAAAATAAAAATTAAAAACATTCGTGAGGGGAATTGAGCTCCTTTGAGGGGTTTGAGGGATCAAAAAGCCCCAAAATAAAAATTAAAACATTCATGAGGGGAATTCAGCTCCTCTGAGGGGTTTGTGGGGCTGAAAAGCCCCAAAATAAAAATTTAAACACTCGTGAGGGGAATTCAGCACCTGTGAGGTGTTTGAGGTATTAAAAAGCCCCAAAATAAAAATTAAAAACATTCGTGAGGGGAATTAGGCTCCTGTGAGGGGTTAGAGGAATCAAAAAGCCCCAAAATAAAAATTTAAACAATCATGAGTGGATTTCAGCTCCTGTGAGGGGTTTGAGGGATTAAAAAGCCCCAAAATAAAAACTTAAACACTCGTGACAGGATTTGGAGCTTCTGTGAGGGGTTTGAGGGATTAAAAAGTCCCAAAATAAAAAACTGAAAAGTCATGAGGGGATTTTAGCCCCTCTGAGGGGTTTGAGGGGTTGAAAAGCCCAAAATAAAAATTTAAACAATCATGAGGGGATTTCAGCCCCTCTGAGGGGTTTGAGGAATTGAAAAGCCCAAAATAAAAATGTAAATATTCGTGAGGGGAATTCAGCACCTGTGAGGTATTTAAGGGATCAAAAAGCCACAAAATAAAAATTTAAACACTTGTGACAGGATTTGGAGCTCCTGTGAGGGCTTTGAGGGGCTGAAAAGCCTCAAAATTAAAATTTAAACACTCGTGAGTGGATTTTGAGCTTCTGTGAGGGGTTTGTGTGGTTGAAAGGCCACAAAATAAAAATTTAAACACTCGTGAGGGGATTTTGAGTTTCTGTGAGGGGTTTGAGGGATCAAAAAGCCCCAAAATAAAAATTAAAACACTCGTGAGGGAATTTCAGCTCCTTTGAGGGGTTTGAGGTATTAAAAAGTCCCAAAATAAAAATTTAAACAATCATGAGTGGATTTCAGCTCCTGTGAGGGGTTTGAGAGATTGAAAAGCCCCAAAATAAAAATTTAAACACTTGTGAGGGGATTTGGAGCACCTGGGAGGGGTGTGAGGGGTTGAAAAGCCCCAAAATAAAAATTTAAATACTCGTGAGGGGATTTCAGCTCCTGTGAGGGGTTTGAGGGGTTGAAAAGCCCAAAATAAAAATTAAAACATTCGTGAGGGGAATTGAATTCCTGTGAGGGGTTTGAGGGGTTGAAAAGCCCAAAATAAAAATTCAAACAATCATGAGGGGATTTCAGCTCTTGTGAGGGGTTTGAGGAATTGGAAAGCCCCAAAATAAAAATTTAAACACTCGTGAGGGGATTTGGAGCACCTGGGAGGGGTTTAAGGTATTAAAAAGCCCCAAAATAAAAATTTAAACACTCGTGAAGGGATTTTAGCCCCCGTGAGGGGTTTGAGGTATTAAAAAGTCCCAAAATAAAAATTTAAACACTCGTGAGGGCATTTTGAGTTTCTGTGAGGGATTTGTGTGGTTGAAAAGCCCCAAAATAAAAATTGAAAAATCATGAGGGGATTTTAGCCCCTGTGAGGGGTTTGAGGTATTAAAAAGCCCCGAAATAAAAATGTAAACACTCGTGAGTGGATTTCGAGTTTCTGTGAGGGGTTTGAGGAATCAAAAAGCCCCAAAATAAAAATGTAAACACTCGTGAGTGGATTTTGAGTTTCTGTGAGGGGTTTGAGGGGTTAAAAAGCCCCCGGGTTAAGAGTTTAACCCCGTGAGGGGAATTGGAGCTCCTGGGAGGGCTTTGACGGATTGAAAAGTCACAAAATAAAAATTTTAACACCCGTGAGGGGGTTTGGAGCTCCTGCGAGGGGCTTGAGGGATTAATGAGCTCCAAGGGTGAAGATTTGAACCCTCGTGAGGGGAATTTAAGTGCTAGGAGGGGTTTAGAAGGTTTGATAAGCCCCGGGGTGAAGATTTAAACCCACGTGAGGGGATTTGGAGCTCCTGTGAGGGGTTTGAAGGTTTGAAAAGCCCCCGGGTGAAGATTTTAACCCCCATCAGGGGAACTGAAGCTCATGGCCGCCTGAGGGGAGCCAATCCTGAGGGGACCGCGGGGCCGCCTGAGGAGGCTCCGGCTCGGGAGTCACTTCTGGAGCCCTGAGGGTGCCCGTGCCCCCTTCCAGCCCTCCTCCGAGCCCTTCCGGCGCCATTTAAACCGCGTTCAGCGCCATTAAAGCCCCGACTCACGGCGAATCTCCCGCGCCGCCTCAGCGCTCAGCTCGCCCGCCATTCCCCCGCTCCGTGAGACCACGCCTCCCTCGCGCTCTGATTGGCTGAGCGCCGCCGTTTTGACCAATCAACGCCCGGCAAGGCGAAAACAAACGCTCCTATTGGTCAATAGAGGCGAAGTCCCGCCCCTTTGGTGAGGCGGGAAAAGGCGCTTCCGCCCGGCCCTCAGCGGCGGCTTGGGGAGTCACCCAGTTTGCTCCCAGTAAATCCCAGTAAATCCCAGTTTATTCCCAGTAAATCCCAGTAATTCCCAGTAACTCCCTGTAAATTCCAGTAACTCCCAGTAACTCACAGCACTCCCAGTTCAGTCCCAGTAACTCCCAGTAAATCCCAGTACCTCCTGGTTTACTCCCAGTACCTCCCAGTTATTCCCAGTAAATCCCAGTTTGCTCCCAATAATTCCCAGTATCCTCAGTAACCCCATCCCAGTAACTCTCAGTTCACGCCCAGTATCCCCAGTGCTCCCAGTATCCCCATCCAGGTGACTCCCAGTCACTCCCAGTCACTCCCAGTTCACTCCCAGTCACTCCCAGTTCACTCCCAGTTCATTCCCAGTCATTCCCAGTTCACTCCCAGTCACTCCCAGTTCATTCCCAGTTCATTCCCAGTCATTCCCAGTTCATTCCCAGTCACTCCCAGTCACTCCCAGTTCATTTCCAGTCACTCCCAGTCATTCCCAGTTCACTCCCAGTTCATTCCCAGTCACTCCCAGTCACTCCCAGTTCATTCCCAGTCACTCCCAGTTCATTCCCAGTTCATTCCCAGTTCATTCCCAGTCACTCCCAGTCACTCCCAGTTCATTCCCAGTTCATTCCCAGTCACTCCCAGTTCATTCCCAGTTCACTCCCAGTCACTCCCAGTTCACTCCCAGTCACTCCCAGTTCACTCCCAGTCACTCCCAGTCATTCCCAGTTCACTCCCAGTTCATTCCCAGTTCACTCCCAGTCACTCCCAGTCATTCCCAGTTCACTCCCAGTTCATTCCCAGTCACTCCCAGTTCACTCCCAGTTCACTCCCAGTCATTCCCAGTCATTCCCAGTCACTCCCAGTCACTCCCAGTTCACTCCCAGTCACTCCCAGTCACTCCCAGTCACTCCCAGTCACTCCCAGTTCACTCCCAGTCATTCCCAGTCATTCCCAGTCACTCCCAGTCACTCCCAGTTCATTCCCAGTCACTCCCAGTCACTCCCAGTCACTCCCAGTTCACTCCCAGTCACTCCCAGTCACTCCCAGTCACTCCCAGTCATTCCCAGTTCACTCCCAGTTCATTCCCAGTCACTCCCAGTCACTCCCAGTCACTCCCAGTTCATTCCCAGTTCATTCCCAGTCACTCCCAGTCATTCCCAGTTCACTCCCAGTACATTCCCAGTCATTCCCAGTCATTCCCAGTCACTCCCAGTCACTCCCAGTCACTCCCAGTTCACTCCCAGTTCATTCCCAGTCACTCCCAGTCATTCCCAGTTCACTCCCAGTACATTCCCAGTCATTCCCAGTCATTCCCAGTCACTCCCAGTTCACTCCCAGTTCATTCCCAGTCACTCCCAGTCACTCCCAGTTCACTCCCAGTTCACTCCCAGTCACTCCCAGTCACTCCCAGTCACTCCCAGTTCATTCCCAGTCACTCCCAGTCACTCCCAGTCACTCCCAGTTCCTCAAAGTTCCATCAAAACCACCGCAAGAACTCCAGAATTCCATCAAAACCACCCCAAAACTTCCAATTTTGGTCAAAACCTCTCCAAGAACCTCAAATTTTCAGCAAAATCCCCAAATTTTCACCAAACCACCCCAAACCTCTTCAATTTTGGGTCCAACTCCTCCAATTTCCATCAAAACCACCCAAAATCCTCAAATTTGGACCTAAACCAGCTCAAATGCTCAAATTTGGGTCAAAATCAGCAAATTTTTGTCAAATTTGCCTCAAGAACCTCAATTTCCATCAAAACCACCTCAAATCTTCAAATTTTGGCCAAATGCAGCAAATTTGGGTCAAAATGGGCAAATTTGGGCCAAAACCACCCCAAGGACCTCAAATTTTCATCCAAACCAACCCGAAACTTCCAATTTTGCCCCAAACCATTCCAAGAACCTCAAATTTTCCCCAAAACCACCCTAAAACCTCCTCAATTTTGGGTCAAACCCCTCAAATTTGGTCAAAACCACCCCAAAATCCTCAAATTTGGACCTAAACCACCCCAAATCCTCAAATTTGGGTCGAAATCGTCAAATTTTGGTGAAATTCGCCTCAAGAACCTCAAATTTTCATCAAAACCAACCCAGAATTCCGAAATTTTAGTCAAACCACCCCAAAACTTCAAAGTTCCATCAAAACCACCCCAAGAACTCCAGAATTCCATCAAAGCCACCCCAAAACTTCCCATTTTGGTCAAAATCTCTCCAAGAACCTCAAATTTTCAGCAAAATCCCCAAATTTTCCCCAAACCACCCCAAACCTCTTCAATTTTGGGTCCAACTCCTCCAATTTCCATCAAAACCACAAAAAATCCTCAAATTTGGACCTAAACCAGCTCAAATTCTCAAATTTTGGCCAAATGCAGCAAATTTGGGTCAAAATGGGCAAATTTTGGTCAAAACCACCCCAAGGACCTCAAATTTTCATCCAAACCAACCCGAAACTTCCAATTTTGCCCCAAACCATTGCAAGAACCTCAAATTTTCCCCAAAACCACCCTAAAACCTCCTCAATTTTGGGTCAAACCCCTCAAATTTGGTCAAAACCACCCCAAAACCTTCAAATTTGGACCTAAACCAGCCCAAATGCTCAAATTTGGGTCGAAATCAGCAAATTTGGGTGAAAATCAGCCCCAGAACCTCAAATTTTCACCAAAACCAACCCAAAACTCCTAAATTTCGGTCAAAACCACGCAAAATGTCAATTTTTTTTTTCAAAAACCACCCCAAAACTTCAATGTTCTATCAAAACCACCCCAAGAACTCCAGAATTTCACCAAAACCACCCCAAACCTCTCCAATTTTGGGGTCCAAACCCTCCGATTTTGGTGAAACCACCCTCAAAAAAACCCCAAAATTCCCAGTTCATTCCAGCTCCTCCCAAATTCCCCGGAAACCCCCAAAAACCCCCAAAATTTTTTCAAACCCATTCCACCCCAATCCTCCCAGTCACCCATCATCCCATTCATTCCCAGTCACATTCCCATTCTCCCAGTCACTCCCAGTTCATTCCCAGTTCATTCCCAGTTCATTCCCAGTCACTCCCAGTCAACTCCCAGTTCATTCCCAGTCATAAAGTTCACTCCCAGTCACTCCCAGTTCATTCCCAGTTCATTCCCAGTTCATCCAGTTCCCAGTTCCCAGTCATTCCCAGTTCATTTCCCAGTTCATTCCCAGTTCACTCCCAGTCATCCCAGTTCCTCCCAGTCCTCCCAGTCCTCCCAGTTCATTCCCAGTCACTCCCAGTTCATTCCCAGTTCATTCCCAGTCACTCCCAGTTCATTCCCAGTTCATTCCCAGTTCATTCCCAGTCACTCCCAGTTCATTCCCAGTCACTCCCAGTTCATTCCCAGTTCATTCCCAGTCCATCTCCCAGTTCATTCCCAGTTCATTCCTCTCCCAGTCCTCCCAGTCACTCCCAGTTTCATTCCCAGTTCACTCCCAGTTCACTCCCAGTTCACTCCCAGTTCCTCCCAGTTCATTTATATCCCAGTTCACTCCCAGTCACTCCCAGTTCATTCCCAGTTCATTCCCAGTCACTCCCAGTCACTCCCAGTTCATTCCCAGTTCATTCCCAGTCATCCCAGTCATCCTCCCAGTTCACTCCCAGTCTCCCAGTCCCTCCCAGTTCCCAGTTCCTCCCAGTTCATTCCCAGTTCATTCCCAGTCATTCCCAGTCACTCCCAGTTCACTCCCAGTTCACTCCCAGTTCACTCCCAGTCACTCCCAGTCACTCCCAGTTCATTCCCAGTTCATTCCCAGTCACTCCCAGTTCATTCCCAGTTCACTCCCAGTTCCATTCCCAGTTCATTCCCAGTCACTCCCAGTCATCCCAGTCCATCCCAGCATCCCATCCCAGTCACAGTCACTCCCAGTCACTCCCAGTCCCAGCTCCCAGTCATTCCAGTCTCCCAGTTCACTCCCAGCATCCCAGTCACTCCCAGCACTCCCAGTTCCCAGTCACTCCCAGTTCATTCCCAGTCATTCCCAGTCCTCCCAGTCCCTCCCAGTCACTCCCAGTTCATCCCTCCCAGTCACTCCCAGTCCATTCTCCCAGTCCTCCCAGTCACTCCCAGTCACTCCCAGTTCACTCCCAGTCACTCCCAGTCACTCCCAGTTCATTCCCAGTTCATTCCCAGTCCTCCCAGTCACTCCCAGTCACTCCCAGTCACTCCCAGTTCATTCCCAGTCCTCCCAGTCCTCCCAGTCACTCCCAGTTCATTCCCAGTCACTCCCAGTCATTCCCAGTCCTCCCAGTCATTCCCAGTTCATTCCCAGTTCATTCCCAGTTCATTCCCAGTCACTCCCAGTTCACTCCCAGTCCTCCCAGTCCCAGTTCATCCCAGTCCTCCCAGTCACCCAGTCCTCCCAGTCATCCCAGTCACTCCCAGTTCATTCCCAGTCACTCCCAGTCACTCCCAGTTCATTCCCAGTCACTCCCAGTTCATTCCCAGTTCATTCCCAGTCCCTCCCAGTCACTCCCAGTTCATCCCAGTTCCTCCCAGTTCCCAGTTTCCCAGTTCATTCCCAGTCACTCCCAGTTCACTCCCAGTTCACTCCCAGTCACTCCCAGTTCATTCCCAGTTCACTCCCAGTCACTCCCAGTTCACTCCCAGTTCATTCCCAGTCACTCCCAGTTCATTCCCAGTCACTCCCAGTTTCCTCCCAGTTCATTCCCAGTCACTCCCAGTCACTCCCAGTCACTCCCAGTTCATTCCCAGTTCATTCCCAGTCACTCCCAGTTCCCAGTTCATTCCCAGTCACTCCCAGTCACTCCCAGTTCATTCCCAGTTCATTCCCAGTTCCTCCCAGTTCATCCCATCACTCCCAGTCCCCCCCAGTCCTCCCAGTTCATCCCAGTCCTCCCAGTCATTCTCCCAGTTCACTCCCAGTCACCCCAGTCTCCCATCCTCCCAGTCACTCCCAGTCATCCCAGTCATTCCCAGTCACTCCCAGTCATCATTCCCCCATCACTCCCAGTTCACTCCCAGTTCATCCCAGTCCTCCCAGTATCCCAGTTCCCAGTTCATTCCCAGTCCTCCCAGTCATCCCAGTTCACTCCCAGTTCGCTCCCAGTCACTCCCAGTTCATCCCAGTTCATTCCCCTCCCATCACTCCCAGTCACTCCCAGTCATCCCAGTCTCCCAGTTCATTCCCAGTTCATTCCCAGTACATCACTCCCAGTCACTCCCAGTTCATTCCCAGTTCATTCCCCAGTACTCACTCCCAGTCCTCCCAGTTCATTCCCAGTTCATTCCCAGTCACTCCCAGTCACTCCCAGTCACTCCCAGTCACTCCCAGTCATTCCCAGTTCATTCCCAGTCACTCCCAGTCACTCCCAGTTCATTCCCAGTTCATTCCCAGTTACTCCCAGTCACTCCCAGTCACTCCCAGTTCACTCCCAGTTCATTCCCAGTCACTCCCAGTCACTCCCAGTCCCTCCCAGTTCATTCCCAGTCACTCCCAGTCACTCCCAGTTCATTCCCAGTCACTCCCAGTTCACTCCCAGTCACTCCCAGTCACTCCCCAGTTCATTCCCAGTCACTCCCAGTTCATTCCCAGTCCTCCCAGTCACTCCCAGTCACTCCCAGTTCACTCCCAGTCCCAGTCCTCCCAGTCCCAGTCCTCCCAGTTCATTCCCAGTCACTCCCAGTTCACTCCCAGTCACTCCCAGTCACTCCCAGTTCACTCCCAGTTCATTCCCAGTCCTCACTCCCAGTTCATTCCCAGTCACTCCCAGTCACTCCCAGTTCATTCCCAGTTCACTCCCAGTTCCCAGTCACTCCCAGTCACTCCCAGTCACTCCCAGTCACTCCCAGTTCATTCCCAGTTCATTCCCAGTCACTCCCAGTCACTCCCAGTTCATTCCCAGTTCATTCCCAGTTCACTCCCAGTCACTCCCAGTCACTCCCAGTTCATTCCCAGTTCACTCCCAGTCACTCCCAGTCACTCCCAGTCACTCCCAGTTCATTCCCAGTTCACTCCCAGTTCATTCCCAGTCACTCCCAGTCACTCCCAGTTCATTCCAGTCACTCCCAGTTCATTCCCAGTCACTCCCAGTCACTCCCAGTTCATTCCCAGTCACTCCCAGTTCATTCCCAGTTCACTCCCAGTCACTCCCAGTCATTCCCAGTTCATTCCCAGTTCATTCCCAGTCACTCCCAGTTCACTCCCAGTTCACTCCCAGTTCACTCCCAGTTCATCCTCCCAGTCACTCCCAGTCATTCC
>NW_022148013.1:0-4214 GCF_901933205.1 Camarhynchus parvulus
CCTCCCCCAAATTCCCCCAAACCCTTCAAATCCCCAACCCCCCAGGACCCCTCCCAAATTCCCCAAACCCTCAAATCCCCCCAAACCTCTCCCGGGACCCCTCCCAAATTCCCCAAACCTCAAATCCCCCAAAGTGGGACCCCTCCCAAATTCCCCAAACCCCTCCCCAAACCTCTCGGGACCCCACCCTCCCAAATTTGATAGATCCCAGGGCCCCCAAATTTAACCCCAAAATTGCCCCCAAGCCCAGGACCCCTCCCAAATTCCGCCCCCCTCACCGTCGGGTGCTGGACCTTTGCGCGGGGGGCGGGGGTCCCCAAGGAATTTGGAAGTTGGGGGCAGCATCTCATCAGGACCGCGCGCTCGCTGCTCCGAACGCTTCGCCCGGGGCGGGGGTCCTGGTGTGTCAGAGAGAAACCCCCATTTATTTGGGGCGTAGGAGGTTTGAAATAAGGATTTTTGGGGGATTTAAAAATATTTTAAATTTGTAAGGGTTTATTTGAGAGATGAGAGATGAAAGAAGAGATGCAAGGCATTCACAGAGCGGCTTTATCGAGAGCCCCCGAACCCATTTGGGGCCAACCCGTGGGGAGAGGAATTTGGGGAATTAAAGAGGCATCACGGGGGTTTGAAGGAGATTTGGGGGAGAAAGTAATGGGGGATTTTGGGTGTAGGGAGGATTTGAGGGACGGGAACTTTGAGGGATTTTTAAGGAAGGAGGCCCAGGGGGGATATTGGAGGGGGATTGGAGAATTTTCGGGGGGGATTTGGGGGAGAACACAGTGGGGGTTTGGAGGATTTTGGGAGCCTGGGGGTTGGGGACACTGGGGGATTTTTGAAGTTTTGGGGGGACACTGAGGGATTTTCGAGGGATTTGGTGTCCCTGGGTGGGGGTCCCCAAAATCCCAATACCCTAAAAACTCCCCAAACCCCCAAAATCTGAAATCTCTCCAAAATCCCCGCCAAAAGTCCCAAACTCCCCCAAATCTCCCCAAAAATCCTGGGGACCAAAATCCCCCAACCCCACCCAAAATCGCCCCCCAAAACCCTCCCAAAAATCCCCCCTAAAATCCCCCCCAAAGGGCCCCTCCCCAAATTCTCCAAAAATCCACAAAAATCTCCTCCAATTCCTCCTAAAAATCCCCTAAAAATCCCCCAAAAACCCAGGAAAAATCAAAACAATCCCCCCAAAGACCCCAAAATCCCCGTAAAAACCCAAATCCCCTCCAAATCCCCCCAAAATCCCCGAACCCCGCAATTTTGGGGGCGCCCCCCTCATTCCTGCTCCCTCCTCTCTGGGGAGGCTCCTGCAGCCAAAGACCCCAAATCCCCTAAATCCCCCAAAATCCAAAATCCCCAAAATCCCCATAAAAATAAAAAATCCCCCAAAAATCCCCCAAACCCCCAAAATCCCCTAAAAGCAGTCCCAGAAATCCCCAAATGCCCAAACCCCCCAAACCCCCAAACATTGGGGTGCTTGTCCCAGGGGAGGCTCTGGCACCACCCAAAGACCCCAAAATCCCCAAAATGCCCCAAATCCCCCCCAAATCCTCCCAAAAATCCCCTAAAATCCCCCCTAAAATCCCCCCTTAAAAATCCAAAACCCTTCCAAAAATCCCCGGGGAAATCCCCAAAATCCCCTAAAATCAAAAAATCCCCAAAAAATGCCCCCCCCCAAAGACCCCAAAATCCCTAAAAACCCAAAATCCCCCAAATCCCCCAATTTTGGGGTACCTGGTCCCGGGTGTGCTGGGGGAGGCTCCTGCACCACCCAAAGACCCCAAATCCCCCCAAAATCCCCAAAAAATCCCAAATCCCCCCAAAATCCTCCTAAAATCCCCCCAAAATCCCCATAAAAATCAAAAACCCCCAAAAATCCCCAAAGACCCCAAAATCCCCCTAAAAACCCAAAAATCCCCAAAACGCCCCAAATCGCCCCCAAACCCCCAATTTTGGGGGTACCTGGTCCCGGGTGTTCTGGGGGAGGCTCCGGCACCACCCAAAGACCCCAAAATCCCCAAAATCACCCCCCAATTCCTCCCAAATACCCTAAAAAAAACCCCAAAAAAACCCCCGGTTTAAAAATCCCCAAAATCCCCATAGAAATAAAAAAATCCCCCCAAAAATCCCCCCCAGAGACCCCAAATATCCCTCCCAAAATCCCCCCAAAATCCCCCTAAAATCCCCCACAACCCAAAGTCCCCCCAAACCCCCAAAAATCCCCAAAATCCCCCAAAATCCCCCTAAAAATCCCCAAAATCCCATAAAAATCAAAAAATCCCCCAAGTCCCCCAAACCCCCCCCAAAGACCCCCAAAATCCCCTAAAACCCAAAAATCCCCAAAGCCCCCCCAAAAGGCCCCCCAAATCCCCCCAATTTTGGGTACCTGGTTGGAGGTGTGCTGGGAGGCTCCATCCACTGGGACACCCAAAGTTCCCCAAAAATCAGACCCCAAAATCCCCCAAATGCCCCAAATCCTCCTAAAAATCCTCCAAAATCCCTGTAAAAATCAAACAAATCCCCCCTAAAATCACCAACAAACCCCCAAAATCCCCAAATCCCCTCAAACCCCCCCAAAATCCCCAAACCCCCCCGAACCCCCCAGTTTTGGGGGTGCCCCCCCGTACCTGGTCCCTCCTCTCCTGGGGGAGGATCTGGCACCACCCAAAGACCCCAAAATCCCCCTAAAATCCCCCCCAAAAAATCCCCCCAAAATCCCCCAAATCCTCCCAAAAATCCCCTAAAAATCCCCCCAAATCCCCAAAAAAAAAAAAAAAATCCCCAAATCCTCCCAAAACGCCCTAAAAATCCCCCCAAATCCCCATAAAAATAAAAAATCCCCCCAAAAAATCTCCCAACCCCCTGCAAATCTCCCCCAAACCCTCCAAAATTCCCTAAAAATCCCCCCAAAATCCTCGTAAAAATCAAAAAAATCCCCCCAAAAATGCCCCAAACCCCCCCAAAGACCCCAAAATCCCCAGAAATCCCCAAACTCCCCCAAATCCCCCCAATTTTGGGGTACCTGGTCCCGGGTGTCCTGGGGGAGGCTCCAGCACCACCCAAAGACCCCAAAATTCCCCAACCCCCCCAAAATCCCCCAAATACCCTAAAAAAGTCCCCCCAAAAAATCCAAAATCCCCCCCAAAATCCTCCTAAAAATTCCCCCAAAATCCCCATAAAAATCAAAAAAACCAAAATCCCCCCAAAGACCCCAAAATCCCCCCTAAATCTCCCTAAATCCCCCCAAAATCCCCCAAATCCCCGAACCCCCCAATTTTGGGGTACCCCCGTACCTGGTCTCCTCTCCTGGGGGAGGATCTGGCACCACCCAAAGACCCCAAAATCCTCCCCAAAATCCCCCAAATCCTCCCAAAATCCCTAAAACCCCCCCAAATCCCCATAAAAATCAAAAATCCCCCAAAACCCCCAAAGACCCCCAAACCCTGAGCCGAAAACCCTCCCAAAATCCCCCAAAATCCCCAAAAACCCCAAAATCCCACCCAGGACTCCCCAAATCTCCCTCAGGACCCCCAAAGCCTCCCAAAATCCCCAAAATCCTAGAAATCCACCAAACACCCCAAAATCCACTCGGGACCCCTCCCCAACCCCCCTCCTCACATTTTCCTGCCCTGGCGCTCTACATACCAGCCCAAGATCTGCGCTCCCCAAATCCACCCAAAACCTCCCAAAATCCCTGAAATCCACCCAAAACCCCCAAACACCCCCAAAATCCACCAAACACCCCAAAATCTCACCCCAGGACCCCCTCCCCGAGCCCCCTCCTCACATTTTCCTGTCCTGGCCGCTCTCGGCCACCAGGCAGGGATCACCCCGTTCTCCCAGCTCACGATGGCGTAAGCGGCTCTGTGGTCTGGGGGGAACAGACTGGGGGGGCTCAGGGACCCCCAGGCAGGGACCCCCCACCCCAGGACCCCCGAAAACTCAAACGCACAGAAACCCCCCGAACCGACCCAAACGCCCCCAAATTTAGCGGCGAACCCCCAAAATCAGGCAGCTAGCGGACCTGTGACGTCGCGTCGTGGCGGGGATCACGGCCCAAACACCCCAAACCCACCCAAAACACCCCAAAATGACCCAAACTGACCCAAAACCGACCCAAAACCGACCCAAACCGACCCAAACTGGCCCAAACCGACCCAAACCGGCCCAAACCGACCCAAAACCGACCCAAACTGACCCAAACTGACCCAAAA
>NW_022148014.1:0-4214 GCF_901933205.1 Camarhynchus parvulus
AGTCACCTGCCCATGTTCCTGATGGCAGATTGTAGGACTCCACTACCAAACCAGCCAGAGCTGGCACTGGTGCCAGCTTGGATCTGGGAAGCATTCCTGTATCGCATGGTTTTCTGGAGCCAGCCGCTTCCAGGCTACAGGCATACAAAACTATAAACAAATCCAAGCGCACTTTCCCTGGGAAATAAAAAAAAAAAGTCACCTGCCCTGGTTCCTGATGGCAGATTGGAGGTCTCCGTTGGCACTATTAAACCAGCTAGAGTTGGCACTGGTGCCAGCAGGTCTGGGCATCATTCCCCTGTATCGCGTTTTTTCAGGAGCCTGCTGGCCACTCTGGACCACAGACCCCCAAACATAAACAACAGCACTTTCCCTGGGAAGGAGAATTCATCAGCCCAGGTTCCTGATGGCAGATTGTAGGACTCGGTGGTACTATCAAACCAGCCTGAGTTGGCACTGGGTGCCAGCTTGGGTCTGGGAGGCATCCTGGCGACGCTGGATTTTTTCGGAGCCAGCCGCCACTCCTGTCCACAGAACCCCAAACATAAAACGACCCTTTCCCTGGGGAAGGAAATATAAATGCCCCGCTCCTGGCGGCAGATTGTAGGACTCCGTTATACTATCAAACCAGCCCCGAAGTTGGCACTGGTGCCAGCTTGGGTCTGGGGAAGCGCTTCTGTATCGCGGATTTTCAGGAGCCAGCCGGCCACTCCTGTCCACACCCCAAAACATAAACCCACGCCCTTTCCTTTTGAAACAGAAGTCACCTGTGCCCCGGTTCCTGATTTGCAGATTGTGGGACTACGTTGGCACTATCAAACCAGCCGGAGTTGGCACTGGTTCCAGCTTGATCTGGGAGGCATCCTGATGTAGCCGCCGATTTTCAGGAGCCACCCGCCACTCCGGACACATGAGCCCCTAACATAAAACAATGGCTTTTCCCTGGGATACAAAACTCACCAGGCCCTGGTCCTGATGGCAGATTGTAGGACTCGCTGGCAGGATCAAAGCAGCCTGGGTTGGCACTGTGGTGCCAGCTTGGGTCTGGGAGGCATCCTGCGTGTCGCAGATTTTTCAGAAGCCAGCCAGCCACTCCTGTCCACTGAGCCCCAAAAACAAAAACAACGGCCCTTTCCCTCTGATATAAAAGTCACCAGCCCCCTGGTCCTGATGGCAGATTGTAGGTCCGTTGGCACTCATATTAAATCAGCCTGGAGTTTGGCACTGGTGCCAGCTTGGGTCTGGGAAGCATTCCCTGTATGCGGATTTTCAGGAGCCAACCCGGCCCACTCCGTTGCCACAGACCCTCAAACATAAACAACGACCACTTTCCCCTGGAAAGGAAAGCTCATCAGCCCCGGTTCCTGATGGCAGATTGTAGGACTCCGTTGGCACTATCAAACCAGCCCGAGTTGGCACTGGTGCAAGCTTGGGTCTGGGGCATCCTCCCGTGTATCGCCGGATTTTCAGGAGCCAGCCGCCACCTCGGACCAGACAACCAAACATAAACCACGCCGGTTTCCCTCAGATATAAAAGTCATCAGCCCCTGGTTCCTGATGGCAGATTGGAGGTCTCCGCGGCACTATCAAACCAGCCCGAGTTGGCACTGGTGCCAGCTTGGGTCTGGGGAGGCATCCGTATCGCTGGATTTTCAGGAGCAAGCCGGCCACTCCGGGCCACAGAGCCTCGAATATAAACAACGGACCTTTCCTCTGATACAAAAGTCACCTGCCCAGGTTCCTGATGGCAGATTGTAGGACTCCGTTGGCACTATCAAAGCAGCCCGAGGTTGGAACTGGTGCCAGCTCGGGCGTCGGGGAGGCATCCTGCATATCGCCGGATTTTCAGGAGCCAGCCGCCACTTTCCGGCCACAGAGCCCCAAACATAAACAATGGCACTTCCCCTGGGAAACAAAACTCACCAGGCCCTGGTCCTGATGGCAGATTGTAGGACTCCGTTGGCAGGATCAAAGCAGCCTGCTGGCACTGGTGCCAGCTTGGGTCTGGGAGGCATCCTGCATGTCGCGCTGATTTTCAGGAGCCAGCCAGCCACTCCTGTCCACTGAGCCCCAAACAAAAAACAACGCCCTTTCCCTCTGATATAAAAGTCACACCAGCCCTGGTCCTGATGGCAGATTGCAGGACGTTGCTGGCACTATTAAATCAGCCTGAGTTGGCACTGGTGCCAGATTGGGTCTGGGGCATTCCCTGTATTGGCGGATTTTCAGGGAGCCAGCCAGGCCACTCCGCGCCACAGACCCTCAAACATAAACAATGACCCTTTACCTGGAAAGGAAAACTCATCCACACCGGTTCCTGATGGCAGATTGTAGGATTCCGTTGGCACTATCAAACGAGCCCGAGTTGGCACTGGTGCCAGCTTTGGTCTGGGAAGCATTCCCTGTATCACGGATTTTCAGGAGCCAGCCGGCCTCTCCGGGCCAGAGACCGCTTAAACATATACATCGATCATTTCCCTGGTAAGGAAAAGTCATCTGCCCCGGTTCCTGATGGCAGATTGTAGGACTCCGGTGGCAGTATCAAGCCAGCCCGAGTTGGCACTGGTGCCAGCTTGGGTCTGGGAAGCATTCCTGTATCATGGATTTTCAGGAGCCAGCCGGGCCACCTAGGCCACAAGCCCCCAAACATAAAAACGGCACTTTCCTTTTGGGAAACAAAAGTCACCTGCCCTGGTTCCTGATGGCAGATTGTAGACTCCGTTGGCACTATCAAAGCAGCCTGAGTTGGCACTGGTGCCAGCTTGGGTCTGGGAAGCATCCCTGTATAGCGGATTTTCAGGAGCCAGCCGCTAGTCGAGGGGCAACAGCCCTCCCAAATATAAACAACGCACTTTTCCCCTGTAAACAAAAAGTCACCTGCCCTGGTTCCTGATGATGGCAGATTGAGGTCTCCGTTGGCACTATTAAACCAGCCTGAGTTGGCACTGGTGCCAGCTTGGGTCTGGGAGGCATCCCGCGATCGCGATTTTCAGGAGCCAGCCGGGCCACTCCGGTCCACAGGCCCCAAACATAAACAACGGCCATTTCCTTGGGAACAAAGTCACCTGCCCCGTTCCTGATGGCAGATTGTAGGACTCCTGTGGTACTATCCAAAGCAGCCTGAGTTGGAACTGGTGACAGCTTGGGTCTGGGGAGGCATCCCCTGTATTGCGGATTTTCGAGCCAACCCGACCCTTTCGGGGCCACAGACCCCAAACATAAACCACCTTGCCCTTTCGGGGAAACAAAAGTCACCAGGCCCTGGTCCTGATGGCAGATTGTAGCACCTCCGTTGGCAGTATCAAACCAGCCCTCGATTTGGCACTGGTGCCAGCTTGGGTCTGGGAAGCATTCCCTGTGTCACGGACTTTCAGGAGCCAGCCGGCCACTCTGGGCCACAGACCCTCAAACATAAACAACGCACCCTTACCGGGAAGGAAAAGTCATCCGCCCCGTTCCTGATGGCAGATTGTAGGACTCCGTTGGTGACTATCAAACCAGCCCGAGTTGGCACTGGTGCCAGCTTGGGTCTGGGAAGCATTCCCTGTATCGCTGATTCTCAGGAGCCAGCCGCCACCCAGGCCACAGGCACCCAAACATAAACAACGCCATTTCCCTCAGAAACAAAAGTCACCTGCCCAGGTTCCCGATGGCAGATTGCAGGGACTCCTGCTGGCACTACCAAACTGAAGCCAGAGTTGGCACTGGTGCCAGCTTGGGTCTGGGAAGCATTCCCTGGTCATGATTTTCAGGGAGCCACCAAGTGCCTCCAGGCCACAGGCACACAAACATAAACAACGCACTGGGAAACAAAAAGTCACCTGCCCTGGTTCCTGATGGCAGATTGGAGGTCTCCGTTGGCACTATATTAAACCAGCCTGAGTTGAGTAATTGAAGCAGCTTGGGTCTGGGAATCATTCCCTTGTCGCTGGATTTTCAGGACCCCTGCTGGCCACTCTGGACCACAGACCCCCAAACATAAACAACAGCATCTTCCCTGGGAAGGAGAATTCACTGTACGCCCCGGTTCCTAATGGCAGATTGTAGACCTGTGGTACCATATCAAACCAGCCTGAGTTGGCACTGGTGCCAGCTTGGGTCTGGGAGGCATCCCAGCGCATCGCTGGATTTTCTCCGAGCCAGCCGGCCACACCCGTCCACAGACCCCCAAACATAAACAATCCACCCTTTACCTGAAGGAAAAATTCATCGGT
>NW_022148015.1:0-4162 GCF_901933205.1 Camarhynchus parvulus
TTGGGTTTTGGGGATTTTTGGGACTTTGTTGTCCCCAAATTTTGGGATTTGGGATTTTTGGGATCCCCAAATTTTGGGGGAAATTCCCAAATTTTGCGGTTCCTGAATTTCTTGGAGGGTTTGGAATTTTGGGAAGAATTCCCAATTTTTGGAGTCTCCAAATTTTTGGGATTTGGGGATTTTTGGGATTTTGGGGTCCCCAAATTTTGGGATTTTGGGATTTTTGGGGTCCCCACATTTTTCTTTTTTGGGCTTTTAGGGTTTTTTGGGGTCCCCAAATTTGGGTGTTTTTTGGGGATTTGGGGTCCCCAAATTTTGGGATTTTGGGATTTTTGGGATCCTCAAATTTGGGAGGTTTGGGAATTTTTGGGTTCTGAATTTTCGGGATTTTTGGGATCCCCAAAATTTGGGGATTTGGGATTTTTGGGGTCCCCAAATTTTGGGATTTGGGATGTGGGGATTTTTGGGGTCCCCAAATTTTGATTTTTTGGGATTTTGGGGTTTTTTTGGGGTCCCCAAATTTGGGTGTTTTTTGGGGACCCCAAAGTTTGGGATTTTGGGATTTTTGGGGTCCCAAAATTTTGGGATTTTTTTAGGGTCCCTAAATTTGGGGGATTTTTGGGATTGAGGATTTTTGGGGTCCCCAAATTTTGGGATTTTTTGGGGTTTTGGGGTCCCAAAATTTGGGAGGTTTGGGAACTTTTTGGGTTCCCGAATTTTCAGGATTTTTGGGGTCCCCAAAATTTTGGGATTTGGGGTTTTTGGGTTTTTGGGGTCCCCAAAATTTTGGGATTTGGGATTTGGCATTTTTGGGGTGCCCAAATTTTGGGATTTTTGGGATTTTTGGGGTCCCCAAATTTTGATTTTTTTGGGATTTTGGGGTTTTTTGGGGTCCCCAAAATTTGGGTGTTTTTTGGGGATTTGGGGTCCCCAAATTTTTTGGGGAAATTTTTTGGGACTTTGTGGTCCCCAAATTTTGGGTTTGGGGATTTTTGGGGTCCCCAAAATTTTGGGATTTGGGATTTTTGGGGTCCCCAAATTTTTGATTTTTGGGATTTTTTGGGGTTTTGGGGTCCCCAAATTTTTGGGGGGATTTTTGGGGTTTTTGGGGGGATTTTTTTTTTTTGGGATTTTTGGGGTCCCCAAATTTTGATTTTTGGGATTTTTGGGGTTTTTTTCAGGTCCCCAAAATTTGGGTGTTTTTTGGGGATTTGGGGTCCCCAAATTTTGGGATTTTTGGGTTTTTGGGACTTTGTGGTCCCCAAATTTTGGGTTTGGGGATTTTTGGGGTCCCCAAAATTTTGGGATTTGGGATTTTTGGGGTCCCCAAATTTTGATTTTTTGGGATTTTTGGGGTTTTGGGGTCCCCAAATTTTGGGATTTGGGGATTTTTGGGATTTTGGGGTCCCCAAATTTTTTGGGATTTTTGGGGTCCCCAAATTTTGATTTTTTGGGATTTTGGGGTTTCTTTTTTTTCAGGTCCCCAAATTTGGTTTTTTGGGGATTTGGGGTCCCCAAATTTTGGGATTTTTGGAATTCTGGGGTCCCCAAATTTGGGAGGTTTGGGAACTTTTTGGGTCCCGAATTTTCGGGATTTTTGGGATCCCCAAAATTTTTGGGATTTTGGGTTTTTGGGGTCCCCAAATTTTGATTATTTGGGGTTTTTTTTTTGGGTCCCAAAATTTGGGTGTTTTTTTGGGTTTTGGGGTCCCCAAATTTTGGGATTGGGGATTTTTGGGATTTTGGGATTTTTGGGACTTTGTTGTCCCCAAATTTTGGGATTTGGGATTTTTGGGATCCCCAAATTTTGGGGGAAATTCCCAAATTTTGCGGTTCCTGAATTTTTTGGCGGGTTTGCAATTTTGGGAGCAATTCCCAATTTTTGGGGTCCCCAAATTTGGGAGTTTTGGGAACTTCTTGGATTCCCAAATTTTTGGGGTCTGGGATCTCAAATTTGGGGTTTTGGGGTTTCCCAAATTTGGGGATTTTTGCGATTCCCAAAATTTGGGGGCATTTGGGATTTTGGGGGACCCAAATTTGGGGGACTTCCCAATTTTTGGGGTTTTTCAAGATTTGGGGATTTTGGGGTCCTCGAATTTTTGGGGGCCGGGATCCCAAATTTGGGATTTTGGGGGTTTCTTCAGATTTTGGGGGGAATTCCCGATTTTTGGGGTCTCCAAATTTTGAAGATTTTGGGGATTTTGGGGTTGCCCAAATTTTGGGGGGGTTGAGGGTCCCGAATTTGGGGTTTGGGGATTTTGGGGTCCCCAAATTTTGGGAGTTTAGGAATTTTTGCCCTCCCAAATTTTTGGGAACTCCCCAAATTTTTGGGGGCTGGGATCCCAAATTTGGGGGATTTTTGGGTTCCCCCCAATTTTCGGGGTCCTCGAATTTTGGGTTCCCAAATTTTTGGGGCTCTGGGATCCCAAAATTGGGGTTTAGGGGTCCCCAGATTTGGGGGATTTTTGGGGATCCCCAAATTTTTGGAAGCTGAGGGTCCCGAAGTTTTGGCGTTTGGGGATTTTGGGGATCCCCAAATTTTGGGGGGTCTGGGGATTTTGGGGTCCCCAAATTTTGGGGGGTTCCAAATTTTTGGGGCTCTGAAATTTGGGTGAATTCCCAAATTTTTGGGGTCTGAGGGTCTTGGATTTTGAGGCCCCCAAATTTTGGCGTTTTGGGATTTTAGGGTCCTCAAATTTGGGGGTTTGAGGTTTCTTGGGATTTTGGGGTCCCCAAATTTGGGGTTTTTTTGGGATTTAGGGGTCCCCACATTTTGGCGTTGTGGGGTCCCCAAATTTTGGGTTTCTTTGGGATTTTGGGGTCCCCAAATTTTGGGTTTTTTGGGTTTTTGGGGTCCCCAAATTTTGACCTTGTGGGGTTTATTTGGATTTTGGGATCCCCAAATTTTGGGGTTTTTTGGGTCTTTGGGGTCCTGAGATTTTGGCGTTGTGGGGTCCCCAAATTTTGGGTTTTTTGGTGTTTTGGGGTCCCCAAATTTTGGGTTTTTTGGTGTTTTGGGGTCCCCAAATTTGGGGGTTTTTGGTTGGGTTTTTGGGGTCCCCAAATTTTGTTTTTTCTGGGTTTTTTGGGGTCCCCAAATTTTGGTTTATTTGGCATTTTGGGGTCCCCAATTTTGGGTTTTTGGGATTTTGGGGCCCCCAAATTTTGGGATTTTGGGATTTTTGGGGTTTTTGGGGTCTCACCTGGGCTCGGCCTTTTTGCACTTGAATTTCTTACCTGGGGAGAGAATTCGGGGTCGGGAGGGGAACCCAAAATTGGGGGAATTTGGGAATTTTGGGGAGTTTGGGGGAATTTTGGGGGGAATCTGGAAGGGGGGATTTTGGGGGAAATTTTGGGGATTTGGGGGGAATTTCTGGGGGATGATTTGGGAATTTTTAGGGGATTTTGAGGGAATTTGGGGGAATTTTGGGGAATTTTGGAGGAATTTGGGGGATTTAGGATTTTGGAGATTTGGGGGGAAATTTGGGGGGATTTTTGGGGGATAATTGGGGACTTTTGGGGCAATTTTTGGGGGGGATTTTTGGGGAAATTTTTGGGGAAAATTTTAGGGATTTTGGGAAAATTTGGGAGATGATTTGGGGATTTTTGGGGTCCCGGGGAGGATTTTGGGGCCATTTTGGGGGAATTTTTGGAGGAAATATTTGGGGTTCTGGGGCTGCTTTTGGGGTTTAGGGAGTTTTTGGGGCGGGGATTTTTTGGGGCACTTTTGGGGAATTTTGGGTTTTTTTGGGGATTGGGAATTTTGGGGTTTTTGGGGCAGTTTTAGGGGATTTTTTAGGGTCCCGAGGAGGTTTTTGGGGGTGGGATTTTTGGGGCAGTTTGGGGGAATTTTGGGGAGGTTTTGGGTGGGGATTTTTTGGGGTTTTTGGGGCAGTTTTAGGGGGATTTTTGGGGTCCCAAGGGGGTTTTGGGCTCGGGAATTTTGGGGATTTTGGGGCAGTTTTGGGGGAATTTTTGCAGGGTTTTGGGGTCGGGATTTTTGGGGTTTTTGGGGTCCGAGAGAGGATTTTGGGGGGGGACTTTGGGACAGTTTTGGGGTCAGGATTATGGGGGTTTTCGGGGATTTTTTTGGCGTCCGAGGGGTTTTTGGGATTTTTTTGGGGGGATTTTTGGGGCAGTTTGGGGCAGTTTGGGGGATTTA
>NW_022148016.1:0-4134 GCF_901933205.1 Camarhynchus parvulus
CAGGAATTGGGGTTGGTGAGTTTTGTTTCAGAGGGGAAAGGCCCGTTGTTTATGTTTGGGGACCATAGGCCGGGTGGCCGGCTGGCTCCTGAAAATCAGCGTCGCAGGATGCCTCCCAGACCCAAGCTGGCACCAGTGCCAACTCGGGCTGGTTTGATAGTGCCAGCGGAGTCCCACAATCTGCCATCAGGAATTGGGGTTGGTGAGTTTTGTTTCAGAGGGAAAGGCCCACTGTTTATGTTTGGGGCCATAGGCCGGAGTGGCCGGCTGGCTCCTGAAAATCCAGATCACGCAGGATGCCTCCCAGACCCAAGCTGGCACCAGTGCCAACTCAGGCTGGTTTGATAGTGCCAACGGAGTCCCACAGTCTGCCATCAAGAACCAGGGCTGGTGAGTTTTTGTTTCAGAGGGAAAGGCCCGTTGTTTAAGTTTGGGGCCATAGGCCTGGCCGGCTGGCTCCTGAAAATCTGCGATACGCAGGATGCCTCCCAGACCCAAGCTGGCACCAGTGCCAACTCAGGCTGGTTTGATAGTGCCAATGGAGTCCCACAATCTGCCATCAGCAATTGGGGTTGGTGAGTTTTGTTTCAGAGGGAAAGGCCCGTTGTTTATGTTTGGGGGCCATAGGCCCCGGGTGGCGGCTGGCTCCTGAAAATCCGCGATCGCAGGATGCCTCCCAGACCCAAGCTGGCACCAGTGCCAACTCGGGCTGGTTTGATAGTGCCAATGGAGTCCCACAATCTGCCATCAGGAATTGGGGTTGGTGAGTTTTGTTTCAGAGGGAAAGGCCCGTTGTTTATGTTTGGGGCCATAGGCCGGAGTGGCGGCTGGCTCCTGAAAATCCAGCGATACGCAGGATGCCTCCCAGACCCAAGCTGGCACCAGTGCCAACTCAGGCTGGTTTGATAGTGCCAACGGAGTCCCACAGTCTGCCATCAGAACCAGGGCTGGTGAGTTTTGTTTCAGAGGAAAGGCCCGTTGTTTATGTTTGGGGCCATAGGCCTGGAGTGGCCGGCTGGCTCCTGAAAATCCGCGATCACGCAGGATGCCTCCCAGACCCAAGCTGGCACCAGTGCCAACTCGGGCTGGTTTGATAGTGCCAACGGAGTCCCACAGTCTGCCATCAAGAACCAGGGCTGGTGAGTTTTATTTCAGAGGGAAAGGGCCGGTGTTTATGTTTGGGGGCCTCTGGCGGCTGGCTCCTGAAAAATCGCGTCACGCAGGATGCCTCCCAGACCCAAGCTGGCACCAGTGCCAACTCAGGCTGGTTTGATAGTGCCAATGGAGTCCCACAATCTGCCATCAGCAATTGGGGTTGGTGAGTTTTGTTTCAGAGGGAAAGGCCCGTTGTTTATGTTTGGGGGCCATAGGCCCGGAGTGGCCAGCTGGCTCCTGAAAATCCGCGATACGCAGGATGCCTCCCAGACCCAAGCTGGCACCAGTGCCAACTCGGGCTGGTTTGATAGTGCCAACGGAGTCCCACAATCTGCCATCAGGAACCAGGGCTGGTGAGTTTTGTTTCAGAGGGAAAGGCCCGTTGTTTATGTTTTGGGGCCATAGGCCGGAGTGGCCGGCTGGCTCCTGAAAATCGCGATATGGGATGCCTCCCAGACCCAAGCTGGCACCAGTGCCAACTCGGGCTGGTTTGATAGTGCCAACGGAGTCCCACAATTTGCCATCAGGAATTGGGGTTGGTGAGTTTTGTTTCAGAGGAAAGGCCCGTTGTTTATGTTTGGGGGCCATGGGCCCGGAGTGGCCGGCTGGGTCCTGAAAATCCGCGATACGCAGGATGCCTCCCAGACCCAAGCTGGCACCAGTGCCAACTCAGGCTGGTTTGATAGTGCCAATGGAGTCCCACAATCTGCCATCAGGAATTGGGGTTGGTGAGTTTTGTTTCAGAGGAAAGGCCCGTTGTTTATGTTTGGGGGCCATAGGCCGGGTGGCGGCTGGCTCCTGAAAATCCAGCGATCACGCAGGATGCCTCCCAGACCCAAGCTGGCACCAGTGCCAACTTCGGGCTGGTTTGATAGTGCCAACGGAGTCCCACAATCTGCCATCAAGAAATTGGGGCTGGTGAGTTTTGTTTCAGAGGGAAAGGCCCGTTGTTTATGTTTGGGGGCCATAGGCCGGACTGGCGGCTGGCTCCTGAAAATCCGCGATATGCAGGATGCCTCCCAGACCCAAGCTGGCACCAGTGCCAACTCAGGCTGGTTTGATAGTGCCAATGGAGTCCCACAATCTGCCATCAGGAATTGGGGTTGGTGAGTTTTGTTTCAGAGGGAAAGGCCCGTTGTTTATGTTTGGGGCCATAGGCCCGAGTGGCGGCTGGCTCCTGAAAATCCAGCGATCACGCATGGGATGCCTCCCAGACCCAAGCTGGCACCAGTGCCAACTCGGGCTGGTTTGATAGTGCCAATGGAGTCCCACAATCTGCCATCAGGAATTGGGGTTGGTGAGTTTTGTTTCAGAGGGAAAGGCCCGTTGTTTATGTTTGGGTGCCATAGGCCGGAGTGGCCGGCTGGCTCCTGAAAATCCGCGATACACAGGATGCCTCCCAGACCCAAGCTGGCACCAGTGCCAACTCGGGCTGGTTTGATAGTGCCAACGGAGTCCCACAATCTGCCATCAGGACCGGGGCTGGTGAGTTTTGTTTCAGAGGGAAAGGGCCCGGTGTTTATGTTTGGGGCCCTCTGGTGGGCTGGCTCCTGAAAATCCGCGATCACATGGGATGCCTCCCAGACCCAAGCTGGCACCAGTGCCAACTCAGGCTGGTTTGATAGTGCCAACGGAGTCCCACAATCTGCCACCAGGAATTGGGGTTGGTGAGTTTTGTTTCAGAGGAAAGGCCCGTTGTTTATGTTTGGGGCCATAGGCCGGACTGGCCGGCTGGCTCCTGAAAATCAGCGTCACGCAGGATGCCTCCCAGACCCAAGCTGGCACCAGTGCCAACTCGGGCTGGTTTGATAGTGCCAACGGAGTCCCACAATCTGCCATCAGAACCAGGGCTGGTGAGTTTTGTTTCAGAGGGGAAAGGCCCGTTGTTTATGTTTGGGGGCCATAGGCCGGAGTGGCCAGCTGGCTCCTGAAAATCCGCGTCACGCAGGATGCCTCCCAGACCCAAGCTGGCACCAGTGCCAACTCGGGCTGGTTTGATAGTGCCAACGGAGTCCCACAATCTGCCATCAGGAATTGGGGCTGGTGAGTTTTGTTTCCATGGAAAGGCCCGTTGTTTATGTTTGGGGCCATAGGCCGGGAGTGGCCGGCTGGCTCCTGAAAATCCGCGATACGCAGGATGCCTCCCAGACCAAGCTGGCACCAGTGCCAACTCGGGCTGGTTTGATAGTGCCAACGGAGTCCCACAATCTGCCATCAGAACCAGGGCTGGTGAGTTTTGTTTCAGAGGAAAGGCCCGTTGTTTATGTTTGGGGGCCATAGGCCGGAGTGGCCGGCTGGCTCCTGAAAATCCAGCGATACGCAGGATGCCTCCCAGACCCAAGCTGGCACCAGTGCCAACTTCGGGCTGGTTTGATAGTGCCAACGGAGTCCCACAATCTGCCATCAGGACCGGGGCTGGTGAGTTTTGTTTCAGAGGAAAGGCCCACTGTTTATGTTTGGGGCCTCTGCCCCTGGGCGGCTGGCTCCTGAAAATCGCGATGGCGGCCACGCAGGATGCCTCCCAGACCCAAGCTGGCACCAGTGCCGAACTCAGGCTGGTTTGATAGTGCCAATGGAGTCCCACAATCTGCCATCAGCAATTGGGGTTGGTGAGTTTTGTTTCAGAGGGAAAGGCCCGTTGTTTATGTTTGGGGCCATAGGCCCCGGTGGCCGCCTGGCTCCTGAAAATCCGCGATACGCTAGGATGCCTCCCAGACCCAAGCTGGCACCAGTGCCAACTCGGGCTGGTTTGATAGTGCCAACGGAGTCCCACAATCTGCCATCAGGAATTGGGGTTGGTGAGTTTTGTTTCAGAGGGAAAGGCCCACTGTTTATGTTTGGGGGCCATAGGCCCGGAGTGGCCGGCTGGCTCCTGAAAATCGCGCATACGCAGGATGCCTCCCAGACCCAAGCTGGCACCAGTGCCAACTCAGGCTGGTTTGATAGTGCCAACGGAGTCCCACAGTCTGCCATCAAGAA
>NW_022148017.1:0-4070 GCF_901933205.1 Camarhynchus parvulus
CTGTTGTATCCCAGCATGTGGGGTAGACCTGTTGACCCGCCAGTTGGGGGGGGAAGGGGGAGCCTCAGGACACTGCAAACCATCTCTGAGAGATTTAGCATGGCCAGGTGCTTAGCCCATTTCCCAGGAAGCTGAGTCTCTCAGCTTTTTTTCTCACCTGAGGCATGCAAAGCTGAGAAGATGAGAAAGACTTTCTCCAAGGGGTGAGTGCCCTTCAACAGGAAAGCAGGGAGGAAGAGATCAAGTGCATCCCTGTGCCAGGCACACATTGGCTTCCATCCTCTGGGCACAAGAAGTGAGGCTCTGAGCTGCCTTGAATGCAGCCAGCACAGCTCCTGCACACTCTGGCTGTGCACAGCTGCTGACAGCTCCTGGGAAAGGGGATTTACAGTTCTTTCTGCTGGGCTTGAAGAATCCCTGTGCCAGTGAGGTAAGGAGGTTCAGCCCATCATCTTGACAGCAGAAGCCAGAGCAGAGAAAGGCAGAGCTGTGCAGGAACTCTGCCTCCCACCTCTGCCTTGCTTTTCTCTCCTGCCTTGGCTAGATGATGCTTGTATCCCTAATCATCTCTTCTGTTGATGCTGGATCATAAGTTTTGCACCTTGAAGACTTATTCCCAGAGCCAATGGGGAGAGAAGACACACAGAGTTTGTTCTCAGGAACTGCACTTGCTTGCCTGCATCCTGTTCCTGGACTGTGTTATCTGTGGACAGACAGACAGCAGTACAGAGCTCCCCTTTGGTTTGAGTTAGTTTTTAGCTAGCTGAGGCAGAGAAGTTCCCTGGACTGTGGGTTTTCTTTTTTCTTTGGACCTGTTGAAACCTGCCCTTGAGCCAACAGCCAGAAGAGCACCAGCAGCTCCCACCTGTGGCCCAGCGGGCCAGGCCTGCCCAGCGGCATTTCCAGCCTTGGAGGGACTGAGAAGAGACTGAGTGAGCCAAGAGCCAGTCCACAGAGGGGACGTTCTGAGTTTGTCATCTCTTTTGGGGCAGCAAGAAGTTTTACTCTTTAATATTGTTCAGTTTTTTTTGTGCTGGTGAATGCTTTGCCTGTTAAATGAAACAGTTTTTTCCACTTTTCTCCAAGGAAGTATTTTTCATGAACCAGTTGCGGGAAGGGACACTTGAATTTGCTTCTAAAGGAACACCTTGAGAGCTTCTCTCCCAAATTTGCCCTGAAGCAGGACAAGACTGAAGAGCCCTGACTCTCCAAGCCTGTCCCAGAGGTGCTCCAGCCCTTGGAGTGTCTTGGCAGCCTGCTCTGGAACTGCTCCATCAGGTCCAAGATGTTGCTGTGCTGAAGGGCCTGTTGAGGAATTGGTTCTGCAAATGGAAGAGTCAATAGGAGAGGGGAAACTCATCCTTCCTGAAATGCTGGCACAACTGGAGGGACAGTTTCCCTGGCCCACAACACGTCTCTGATGGATCCACAGGGTTCCTGTGGAAAGAGAGAAGCAGTAGCCTTCACTAATGCCCCAGAATGGCAAACAAGAATCACAGCCTTGGACAGCTTTTGGGAACCACTTCTCGGTGGATTTTCCTTCCTGGAAGGCCAAGATGTCTGAGTATCTTCCTGGTGCCTGGGGCCCTGGTTAAACAGAGCTTCTCAGAGATGCTGGCAGGCCACCAACACCCCTCCTCCTGAGCTGGCAGCTCTGTTTGCCCAATGAGCCCTCAGTGGCTGCCTGGGGACAAACACTCACTGCCCCGTATCCCTCGGGATGGGCACATCCTGCTGAGGGCCAGCGCTGGCCTTGGTTCAGGGCCAGGGAAGAATTTCAAGGTGACCCCCAGCCAGGGGAATAACGTGCAATGGCTCCAATGATTTCAGAAGGATGAACAAGTGCTTGATTGAGCTCTACTATATTACACTACATACTATACTATACTAATACTAAACTATACTACTAAAGAAAAACCGGAACCCTTTCCAACATTCAGGACACAGCTTTGACCTAATTGGTCAATCAATCCAAACAACCATCAGCAGAGTGCAATGAACAAATCCCTTTGGGTAAACAATGTCCATAACACATTCCACATGTGCCAAACAACAGGAGCAGCAAATAGAGAGAAGAATTGTTTTCTCTTCTCTCTCTGAGCTTTCTGACTGCCTTCCCCAGGAAAAATCCTGGCAGAGAGAATGATGTCTCTCTCTGTTCAAAGAGGATGTGAATAGCACAGCAGGGCATTGCAGAGATGCTGTGTGGGGACAAGGGCCTTGGGGAGCTGCAGCCTATTGCAGCCAGGGCCAGGGCTGGAGTTGGAGCCTTGCTGGGGATGGGGTCCCTGGCACCCTGCATGTGTGGCAGCTGTGCAGAGCAGGACACGGGTGCTCTGCGTGGGCACGCTGGCTCTGGATGGCACAGGGAGAGCTTCAGGCCAGCACACATTCCCATCTGGAATCTGCTCTGGGGCTGGAGATGCTTTGGGGCCAGCAGGGAAGGGGAAATGGAGTGGTCTGGCTGTGGGAACAAGCACACCTGAGGCACTGCCCAAGCCTCAGCCCTGTCTTCAGGTGATCAACATTGCCCAGTACTCCCCAGTGTCCCCAGTGACTGGAGATGCCAATTCCTCACCTGATCACATGTGCCTTGTTCCCCTTGTTCTCCCCCATGTTGGGGCTGGGCTCAGCTCTGGGGTGTCCCAGAGGGAAAGCTCTGGGAGAGGAGGGGCATCAGGACATGGGGGATCTGGCTGTGGGGGGCTGTTGGAGGGTGGATTGTCTTGGAGCGGGGGGTTGTCTCCCCTGGGGATCCAGCTGCCTTCAGCTCCTTGCCTGCCCCCCTTGGCCCCCCAGGTGCCTGGGCCCTTGCAGGGGCAGCTGCCCCATGCAGGGAGCTGGAGGGATGCTGGGCAAGGGGGCTGGATGTGTGCCACAGGTGGGGTGGCCTCTGTGCCAGGGCTGGGGACTGTGCCAAGCCAGGCTTTGGCCTGGGGGCTGTCAGGGAGGGGACAGGGAGGAGTTTGGGAAGGGATAAAGGTGCTCCTGCCCTGCTGCAGCCTCAGCCAGTGCTGCTCAGTGCCAGAGGAAGATGAAGGTGGCTGTGCTCAGTGTGGCCCTGCTCTTCTCCATCCTGCTGTGCCCCCCAGCACAGGCCAAGGTGAGGCACCAGCAGAACGCTGTCCCCACATGCTGCCCTTTGCAGCCTCCCATCGCACCCTTTTGGTCTCTTCAGAAACTTTCTCCCTGCTCTCTCCTCTGTGTCCTATCCAGGCTCCCCAAATTCCCTCCCACTGACTGTTCCCAAGGCCTTTCCTTCCATGTCCCCCCTCAATCCTTTGCCTTTCTTCCTGGCCACTGCAGCAGGATCCTCCTGTACAACTCCCTGACTCACACCCCCCCAAACCCTCTCTCAGTCCTGTCACTTTTGTCCTCACCTGTCCTCATTCTTCTGTCCCCACCAAGCCCCTGCCTTGCACTCCCATGTCCCTGCCCTGCAATTCCTTTCTCCTGCCCTGCACCTTACACCGTGCTCCTTCCACAACCCCAGCCTGCTCCATTGGGCTCTCAGTTTAGCCCAGTTTGGTGTCTTTGGGTCTCCCCCCACCTCAAACAGATGTCCCAGGAGGCCCTGAATTCTCATCCCTTTGCCTCCACCCTGCTCCCTGCACCCCTGTCCCCCACAGCCCCACAAGGTCCAATCCAGACCAAACTTTTGTTCTCCTTCCCCAGGCACTCCTGGAAGGAACCCAAGATGATCTCTGGGAGGGGAGTGGGCTGCTGGCATTGGAGGGCATCCCCTCTGGGAATTGGGGGGCAGTTTGGTTCCCCCATCCCTTGCTGGCACCGGGCACATCCCAGTGACCAGTGAGGTCTCCTGGTCTCTCTGCACTTGGATTTAGACAATGTTGAGATCCTGAAGATGCCTCTGGTGGGTACCATGAGTTCTGCTGGTGTCAGAACCTCCCCTTGCATGGCCCCCACACCCCAGGCCATCCCAGTCTGTGCCAGCACAGCCCAGTGCACCCCTACTGATGCCCTAGACAACAGCCCTGCCCTGCAGATCCTCCCCAGGATCCCCCCTTTCCCAGGGCCCCCATTGCATTCCCATCCCTGTCAGCCCAGGA
>NW_022148018.1:0-4028 GCF_901933205.1 Camarhynchus parvulus
AATCTGCCATCAAGTACAGGGGCTGGTGACTTTTGTTTTCAGAGGAAAGGCCCGTTGTTTATGTTTGGGGGCCTGTGCCGGAGTGGCGGCTGGCTCCTGAAAATCAGCGATCACGCAGGATGCCTCCCAGACCCAAGCTGGCACCAGTGCCAACTCGGGCTGGTTTGATAGTGCCAACGAGTCCCCACAATCTGCCACCAAGGACAGGGGCTGGTGACTTTTGTTTCAGAGGAAAGGCCCGTTGTTTATGTTTGGGGGCCTGTGCCCGGGAGTGGCGGCTGGCTCCTGAAAATCGCGTCACAGGATGCCTCCCAGACCCAAGCTGGCACCAGGGCAAACTCGGGCTGGTTTGATAGGGCTAACGGAGTCCCACAATCTGCCACCAAGGACCGGGGCTGGTGACTTTTTGTTTCAGAGGAAAGCCCCGTTGTTTTATGTTTGGGGGCCTGTGCCCGGGTGGCGGCTGGCTCCTGAAAATCCCGCGCGATCGGGGGATGCCTCCCAGACCCAAGCTGGCACCAGGGCAAACTTGGGCTGGTTTGATAGTGCCAAGGGAGTCCCACAATCTGCCACCAAAGACAGGGGCTGGTGAGTTTTGTTTCAGAGGGAAAGGCCCGTTGTTTATGTTTGGGGGCCTGTGCCCTGCAGTTGCCGGCTGGCTCCTGAAAATCCGCGATACCCAGGATGGCTCCCAGACCCGAGCTGGCACCAGTGCCAACTCAAGCTGGTTTGATAGTGTCAACAGAGTCCCACAATCTGCCACCAAGGCCCGGGGCTGGTGAGTTTTGTTTCAGAGGGAAAGGCCCGTTGTTTATGTTTTGGGGCCTGTGCCCCGGAGTGGCGGCTGGCTCCTGAAAATCCAGCGTCGCCAGGATGCCTCCCAGACCCAAGCTGGCACCAGTGCCAACTCGGGCTGGTTTGATAGTGCCAACGGAGTCCCACAATCTGCCATCAGGACCGGGGCTGGTGAGTTTTTGTTTCAGAGGAAAGGCCCGTTGTTTATGTTTGGGGGCCTGTGCCCCGGAGTGGCGGCTGGCTCCTGAAAATCGCGATCACGCGGGATGCCTCCCAGGACCAAAGCTGGCACCAGTGCCAACTTCGTGCTGGTTTGATAGTGCCAGCGAGGTCCCACAATCTGCCACCAAGGACAGGGGCTGGTGACTTTTTGTTTCAGGGGAAAGGCCCGTTGTTTATGTTTGGGGGCCTGTGCCCGGGGTGGCGGCTGGCTCCTGAAAATCCAGCGTCGCCAGGATGCCTCCCAGACCCAAGCTGGCACCAGGGCCAACTCGGGCTGGTTTGATAGTGCCAACGGAGTCCCACAATCTGCCACCAAGGACCGGGGCTGGTGAGTTTTGTTTCAGAGGGAAAGGCCCGTTGTTTATGTTTGGGGGCCTGTGCCCCAGAGTGGCCGGCTGGCTCCTGAAAATCCGCGATACGCAGGATGCCTCCCAGACCCAAGCTGGCACCAGTGCCAACTCGGGCTGGTTTGATAGTGCCAACGGAGTCCCACAATCTGCCACCAAGGACAGGGGCTGGTGACTTTTTGTTTCAGAGGGAAAGGCCCGTTGTTTATGTTTGGGGGCCTGTGCCCGGGGGGCGGCTGGCTCCTGAAAATCCGCGTCACGCAGGATGCCTCCCAGACCCAAGATGGAACCAGTGCCAACTCGGGCTGGTTTGATAGTGCCAACAGAGTCCCACAATCTGCCACCAAGGACCGGGGCTGGTGACTTTTGTTTCAGAGGGAAAGGCCCGTTGTTTATGTTTGGGGGCCTGTGCCCGAGGTGGCCGGCTGGCTCCTGAAAATCGCGATCGCGGGATGCCTCCCAGACCCAAGCTGGCACCAGTGCCAACTCGGGCTGGTTTGATAGGGCTAACGGAGTCCCACAATCTGCCACCAAGGCCCGGGGCTGGTGAGTTTTGTTTCAGAGGGAAAGGCCCGTTGTTTATGTTTGGGGGCCTGTGCCCCGGAGTGGCCGGCTGGCTCCTGAAAATCAGCGATACGCAGGATGCCTCCCAGACCCAAGCTGGCACCAGTGCCAACTCGGGCTGGTTTGATAGTGCCAACGGAGGTCCCACAATCTGCCATCAAGGACCGGGGCTGATGACTTTTGTTTCAGAGGGAAAGGCCCGTTGTTTATGTTTGGGGGCCTGTGCCCCCGGAGTGGTCCCACAATCTACCACCCGGGGCTGGCTCCTGAAAATCCGTTGTTTATGTTTGGGGGCCATACACAGGATGCCTCCCAGACCCAAGCTGGCACCAGTGCAAACTCCGGGCTGGTTTGATAGTGCCAACGGAGTCCCACAATCTGCCACCAAGGACCGGGGCTGGTGAGTTTTGTTTCAGAGGGAAAGGCCCGTTGTTTATGTTTGGGGCCATAGGCCCGGAGTGGCGGCTGGCTCCTGAAAATCCGCGATATGCAGGATGCCTCCCAGACCCAAGCTGGCACCAGTGCCAAACTAGGGCTTGGTTTGATAGTGCCAACGGAGTCCCACAATCTGCCATCAAGGCCCGGGGCTGGTGAGTTTTGTTTCAGAGGGGAAAGGCCCGTTGTTTATGTTTGGGGCCTGTAGGCCTGGAGTGGCTGCCTGGCTCCTGAAAATCAGCTATCACATGGGGATGCCTCCCAGACCCAAGCTGGCACCAGGGCAAACTAGGGGCTGGTTTGATAGGCCCAATGGAGTCCCACAATCTGCCACCAAGGCCGGGGCTGGTGAGTTTTGTTTCAGAGGGAAAGGCCCGTTGTTTATGTTTGGGGGCCTGTGCCCGAGTGGCGGCTGGCTCCTGAAAATCCCGCGATACGCGGGATGCCTCCCAGACCCAAGCTGGCACCAGTGCAAACTCGGGCTGGTTTGATAGTGCCAACAGGTCCCACAATCTGCCACCAAGGACCGGGGCTGGTGAGTTTTGTTTCAGAGGGAAAGGCCGTTGTTTATGTTTGGGGGCCTGTGCCCCGGAGTGGCGGCTGGCTCCTGAAAATCCAGCGATCACCAGGATGCCTCCCAGACCCAAGCTGGCACCAGTGCCAACTCGGGCTGGTTTGATAGTGCCAACGGAGTCCCACAATCTGCCATCAAGGACCGGGGCTGGTGAGTTTTGTTTCAGAGGGAAAGGCCCGTTGTTTATGTTTGGGGGCCTGTGCCCCAGAGTGGCCGGCTGGCTCCTGAAAATCCGCGATCGCATAGGATGCCTCCCAGACCCAAGCTGGCACCAGTGCCAACTCGGGCTGGTTTGATAGTGCCAGCGGAGTCCCACAATCTGCCACCAAGGACCGGGGCTGGTGAGTTTTTTGTTTCAGAGGGAAAGGCCGTTGTTTATGTTTGGGGCCTGTGCCCGAGTGGCCGGCTGGCTCCTGAAAATCCAGCGATCGCAGGATGCCTCCCAGACCCAAGCTGGCACCAGGGCAAACTCGGGCTGGTTTGATAGTGCCAACGGAGTCCCACAATCTGCCACCAAGGACCGGGGCTGGTGAGTTTTTTGTTTCAGAGGGAAAGGCCCGTTGTTTATGTTTGGGGGCCTGTGCCCCGGGTGGCCGGGCTGGCTCCTGAAAATCCCGCGATACGCAGGATGCCTCCCAGACCCAAGCTGGCACCAGGGCAAACTAGGGGCTGGTTTGATAGGGCTAATGGAGTCCCACAATCTGCCACCAAGGCCCGGGGCTGCTGACTTTTGTTTCAGAGGGAAAGGCCCGTTGTTTCTGTTTGGGGGCCTGTGCCCCAGAGTGGCGGCTGGCTCCTGAAAATCCAGGGCAAACTTCGGGCTGGGATGCCTCCCAGACCCAAGCTGGCACCAGGGCAAACTTGGGCTGGTTTGATAGGATGCCAAGCTGGCACCAGGGTCCCACAATCTGCCACCAAGGACGGGGCTGGTGAGTTTTGTTTCAGAGGGAAAGGCCCGTTGTTTATGTTTGGGGGCCTGTGCCCTGCAGTTGCCGGCTGGCTCCTGAAAATCCGCGATACAGGATGGCTCCCAGACCCGAGCTGGCACCAGTGCCAACTCAAGCTGGTTTGATAGTGTCAACAGAGTCCCA
>NW_022148019.1:0-4014 GCF_901933205.1 Camarhynchus parvulus
TGGTACAGTTTCTCCTTTCAAGACATAGTGGGAAAAATTTTTCAAAGATGTAGGTTACAAGAGACGCTAAAGGCCAAGAACGAAACAGTACAACACTGGCATTGTGGGTGCAGCTTGCAAACTGATAGAAAACAGTACCTTACCACTCTCCTGCCTTTTGCATTCACATGAGTATTGCAATAGAAGGAGTTTTGGACGACTTTCTTTTCCTTGGTGCAAAACACTCTGCAAACCTTTGTGCAACCTCTAGAACACGATAGGAGATGTTTTCTGTCCTGGCACAGTTTCTCCTTGCGAGATATATTGGGAACGCTTTTTGCTAATCTGTAGGTGACAAGAGACGCTAAAGGCCAAGAACGAAGCAGCACAACACTGGCATTGTGGGTGCAGCTTGCAAACTGATAGAAAACAGTACCTTACCACTCTCCTGCCTTTTGCATTCACATGAATATTGCAATAGAATGAGTTTTGGACAACATTCTTTTCCTTGGTGCAAAACACTCTGCAAACCTTTGTGCAACCTCTAGAACACGATAGGAGATGTTTTCTGTCCTGGCACAGTTTCTCCTTGCGAGACATAGTGGGAAAGATTTTGCTAAGCTGTAGGTGACAAGAGACGCTAAAGGCCAAGAACGAAGCAGCACAACACTGGCATTGTGGGTGCAGCTTGCAAACTGATAGAAAACAGTACCTTACCACTCTCCTGCCTTTTGCATTCACATGAATATTGCAATAGAAGGAGTTTTGGATGACTTTCTTTTCCTTGGTGCAAAACACTCTGCAAACCTTTGTGCAACCTCTAGAACACGATAGGAGATGTTTTCTGTCCTGGCACAGTTTCTCCTTGCGAGACATAGTGGGAAAGCTTTTTCTAAGCTGTAGGTGACAAGAGACGCTAAAGGCCAAGAACGAAGCAGCACAACACTGGCATTGTGGGTGCAGCTTGCAAACTGATAGAAAACAGTACCTTACCACTCTCCTGCCTTTTGCATTCACATGAATATTGCAATAGAAGGAGTTTTGGACGACTTTCTTTTCCTTGGTGCAAAACACTCTGCAAACCTTTGTGCAACCTCTAGAACACGATAGGAGATGTTTTCTGTCCTGGCACAGTTTCTCCTTGCGAGACATAGTGGGAAAGTTTTTTTGCTAAGCTGTAGGTGACAAGAGACGCTAAAGGCCAAGAACGAAGCAGCACAACACTGGCATTGTGGGTGCAGCTTGTAAACTGATAGAAAACAGTACCTTACCACTCTCCTGCCTTTTGCATTCACATGAATATTGCAATAGAAGGAGTTTTGGACGACTTTCTTTTCCTTGGTGCAAAACACTCTGCAAACATTTGTGCAACCTCTAGAACACGATAGGAGATGTTTTCTGTCCTGGCACAGTTTCTCCTTGCGAGATATAGTGGGAAAGCTTTTTGCTAATCTGTAGGTGACAAGAGACGCTAAAGGCCAAGAACGAAGCAGCACAACACTGGCATTGTGGGTGCAGCTTGCAAACTGATAGAAAACAGTACCTTACCACTCTCCTGCCTTTTGCATTCACATGAATATTGCAATAGAATGAGTTTTGGACAACATTCTTTTCCTTGGTGCAAAACACTCTGCAAACCTTTGTGCAACCTCTAGAACACGATAGGAGATGTTTTCTGTCCTGGCACAGTTTCTCCTTGCGAGACATAGTGGGAAAGATTTTTGCTAAGCTGTAGGTGACAAGAGACGCTAAAGGCCAAGAACGAAGCAGCACAACACTGGCATTGTGGGTGCAGCTTGTAAACTGATAGAAAACAGTACCTTACCACTCTCCTGCCTTTTGCATTCACATGAATATTGCAATAGAAGGAGATTTGGACGACTTTCTTTTCCTTGGTGCAAAACACTCTGCAAACATTTGTGCAACCTCTAGAACACGATAGGAGATGTTTTCTGTCCTGGTACAGTTTCTCCTTTCGAGACATAGTGGGAAAGCTTTTTCAAAGATGTAGGTTGCAAGAGACGCTAAAGGCCAAGAACGAAACAGTACAACACTGGCATTGTGGGTGCAGCTTGCAAACTGATAGAAAACAGTACCTTACCACTCTCCTGCCTTTTGCATTCACATGAATATTGAAATAGAAGGAGTTTTGGATGACTTTCTTTTCCTTGGTGCAAAACACTCTGCAAACCTTTGTGCAACCTCTAGAACACGATAGGAGATGTTTTCTGTCCTGGCACAGTTTCTCCTTGCGAGACATATTGGGAATGTTTTTGCTAAGCTGTAGGTGACAAGAGACGCTAAAGGCCAAGAACGAAGCAGCACAACACTGGCATTGTGGGTGCAGCTTGCAAACTGATAGAAAACAGTACCTTACCACTCTCCTGCCTTTTGCATTCACATGAATATTGCAATAGAAGGAGTTTTGGACGACTTTCTTTTCCTTGGTGCAAAACACTCTGCAAACCTTTGTGCAACCTCTAGAACACGATAGGAGATGTTTTCTGTCCTGGCACAGTTTCTCCTTGCGAGACATAGTGGGAAAGCTTTTTCTAAGGTGTTGGTGTCAAGATACGCTAAAGGCCAAGAACGAAGCAGCACAACACTGGCATTGTGGGTGCAGCTTGTAAACTGATAGAAAACAGTACCTTACCTCTCTCTGGCCTTTTGCATTCACATGAAAATTGCAATAGAGGCAGTTTTGGTTGACTTTTTTTTCCTTGGTGCAAAACACTCTGCAAACCTTTGTGCAACCTCTAGAACACGATAGGAGATGTTTTCTGTCCTGGCACAGTTTCTACTTGCGAGACATAGTGGGAAAGCTTTTTCTAAGGTGTAGGTGACAAGAGACGCTAAAGGCCAAGAACGAAGCAGCACAACACTGGCATTGTGGGTGCAGCTTGCAAACTGATAGAAAACAGTACCTTACCACTCTCCTGCCTTTTGCATTCACATGAATATTGAAATAGAAGGAGTTTTGGACGACTTTCTTTTCCTTGGTGCAAAACACTCTGCAAACCTTTGTGCAACCTCTAGAACACGATAGGAGATGTTTTCTGTCCTGGCACAGTTTCTCCTTGCGAGACATAGTGGGAACGATTTTGCTAAGCTGTAGGTGACAAGAGACGCTAAAGGCCAAGAGCGAAGCAGCACAACACTGGCATTGTGGGTGCAGCTTGCAAACTGATAGAAAACAGTACCTTACCACTCTCCTGCCTTTTGCATTCACATGAAAATTTTAATAGAAGGAGTTTTGGACAAGTTTCTTTTCCTTGGTGCAAAACACTCTGCAAACCTTTGTGCAACCTCTAGAACACGATAGGAGATGTTTTCTGTCCTGGTACAGTTTCTCCTTTCAAGACATAGTGGGAAAAATTTTTCAAAGATGTAGGTTACAAGAGACGCTAAAGGCCAAGAACGAAACAGTACAACACTGGCATTGTGGGTGCAGCTTGCAAACTGATAGAAAACAGTACCTTACCACTCTCCTGCCTTTTGCATTCACATGAGTATTGCAATAGAAGGAGTTTTGGACGACTTTCTTTTCCTTGGTGCAAAACACTCTGCAAACCTTTGTGCAACCTCTAGAACACGATAGGAGATGTTTTCTGTCCTGGCACAGTTTCTACTTGCGAGATATATTGGGAACGCTTTTTGCTAATCTGTAGGTGACAAGAGACGCTAAAGGCCAAGAACGAAGCAGCACAACACTGGCATTGTGGGTGCAGCTTGCAAACTGATAGAAAACAGTACCTTACCACTCTCCTGCCTTTTGCATTCACATGAATATTGCAATAGAATGAGTTTTGGACAACATTCTTTTCCTTGGTGCAAAACACTCTGCAAACCTTTGTGCAACCTCTAGAACACGATAGGAGATGTTTTCTGTCCTGGCACAGTTTCTCCTTGCGAGACATAGTGGGAAAGATTTTGCTAAGCTGTAGGTTTGTGGGTGCAGCTTGCAAACTGATAGAAAACAGTACCTTACCACTCTCCTGCCTTTTGCATTCACATGAATATTGCAATAGAATGAGT
>NW_022148020.1:0-4012 GCF_901933205.1 Camarhynchus parvulus
GGCCTTAGTGTTTGTCTGGGGTCCTGTGGCCGGCAGTGGCCGGCTGGCTCCTGAAATTCAGTGATTTTCAGGATGGTTCCCAGACCCAAGCTGGCACCAGTGGCAACTCGGGCATCTTTGAAAATACCAAGGGACTCCTGCAATCTGCCATAAAGAACCAGGGCTGGTGAGTTTTCTTTGGAGGGAAAAGGGCCAATGTTTGTGTCTGGGGTGCTGTGGCCGGGAGTGGCCGGCTGGCTCCTGAAATTCGGTGATTTTCAGGATGGTTCCCAGACCCAAGCTGGCACCAGTGGCAACTGGGGCTGGTTTGAGAGTGCCAAGGGACTCCTGCAATCTGCCATAAAGAACCAGGGCTGGTGAGTTTTCTTTGGAGGGAAAAAGGGCCAATGTTTGTGTCTGGGGTCCTGTGGCCGGGAGTGGCCGGCTGGCTCCTGAAATTCGGTGATTTTCAGGATGGTTCCCAGACCCAAGCTGGCACCAGTGGCAACTGGGGCTGGTTTGAGAGTGCCAAGGACTCCTGCAATCTGCCATAAAGAACCAGGGCTGGTGAGTTTTCTTTGGAGGGAAAAGGGCCAATGTTTGTGTCTGGGGTCCTGTGGCCGGGAGTGGCCGGCTGGCTCCTGAAATTTGGTGATTTTCAGGATGGTTCCCAAACCCAAGCTGGCACCAGTGGCAACTGGGGCTGGTTTGAGAGTGCCAAGGGACTCCTGCAATCTGCCATAAAGAACCAGGGCTGGTGACTTTTCTTTGGAGGGAAAAGGGCCAATGTTGGTGTCTGGGGTCCTGTGGCCGGGAGTGGCGGCTGGCTCCTGAAATTTGGTGATTTTCAGGATGGTTCCCAGACCCAAGCCGGCACCAGTGGCAACTGGGGCTGGTTTGAGAGTGCCAAGGGACTCCTGCAATCTGCCATAAAGAACCAGGGATGGTGAGTTTTCTTTGAGGGAAAAGGGCCTTAGTGTTTGTGTCTGGGGTCCTGTGGCGGCAGTGGCGGATGGCTCCTGAAATTCAGTGATTTTCAGGATGGTTCCCAGACCCAAGCTGGCACCAGTGGCAACTGGGGCTGGTTTGAGAGTGCCAAGGGACTCCTGCAATCTGCCATAAAGAACCAGGGCTGGTGAGTTTTCTTTGCTAGGGAAAAGGGCCTTAGTGTTTTTCTGCGGTCCTGTGGCCGGAAGTGGCCGGCTGGCTCCTGAAATTCAGTGATTTTCAGGATGGTTCCCAGACCCAAGCTGGCACCAGTGGCAACTGGGGCTGGTTTGAGAGTGCCAAGGGACTCCTGCAATCTGCCATAAAGAACCAGGGCTGGTGAGTTTTCTTTGCCAGGGAAAAGGGCTGATGTTTGTGTCTGGGTCCTGTGGCAAGGATTGGCTGGCTGGCTCCTGAAATTCGGTGGTTTTCAGGATGGTTCCCAGACCCAAGCTGGCACCAGTGGCAACTGGGGCTGGTTTGAGAGTGCCAAGGGACTCCTGCAATCTGCCATAAAGAACCAGGGCTGGTGAGTTTTCTTTGGAGGGAAAAGGGCCGATGTTTGTGTCTGGGGTGCTGTGGCCGGGAGTGGCAGGCTGGCTCCTGAAATTCGGTGATTTTCAGGATGGTTCCCAGACCCAAGCTGGCACCAGTGGCAACTGGGGCTGGTTTGAGAGTGCCAAGGGACTCCTGCAATCTGCCATAAAGAACCAGGGCTGGTGAGTTTTCTTTGGAGGGAAAAGGGCCTTAGTGTTTGCTAGGGTCCCGTGGCCGGGAGTGGCCGGCTGGCTCCTGAAATTCGGTGATTTTCAGGATGGTTCCAAGCCCCAAACTGGCAGCCGTGGCAACTCGGGTGCTTTGAGAGTGCCAAGGGACTCCTGCAATCTGCCATAAAGAACCAGGGCTGGTGAGTTTTCTTTGCCAGGGAAAAGGGCCGATGTTAGTGTCTGGGTCCTGTGGCCGGGAGTGGCCGGCTGGCACCTGAAATTCGGTGATTTTCAGAATGGTTCCCAGACCCAAGCCGGCACCAGTGGCAACTGGGGCTGGTTTGAGAGTGCCAAGGGACTCCTGCAATCTGCCATAAAGAACCAGGGCTGGTGAGTTTTCTTTGGAGGGAAAAGGGCCGATGTTTGGGTCTGGGGTGCTCTGGCCGGGAGTGGCCGGCTGGCTCCTGAAATTCGGTGATTTTCAGGATGGTTCCCAAACCCAAGCCGGCACCAGTGGCAACTGGGGCTGGTTTGAGAGTGCCAAGGGACTCCTGCAATCTGCCATAAAGAACCAGGTCTGGTGAGTTTTCTTTGCCAGGGAAACGGCTGATGATTGTGTCTGGGTCCTGTGGCCAGGAGAGGCCGGATGTCTCCTGAAATTCGGTGATTTTTCGGATGGTTCCCAAACCCAAGCTGGCACCAGTGGCAACTGGGGCTGGTTTGAGAGTGCCAAGGGACTCCTGCAATCTGCCATAAAGAACCAGGGCTGGTGACTTTTCTTTGGAGGAAAACGGCCAATGTTGGTGTCTGGGTGCTGTGGCCGGGAGTGGCTGTCTGGCTCCTGAAATTTGGTGATTTTCAGGATGGTTCCCAGACCCAAGCCGGCCGCAGTGGCAACTGGGGCTAGTTTGAGAGTGCCAAGGGACTCCTGCAATCTGCCATAAAGAACCAGGGCTGGTGAGTTTTCTTTGGAGGGAAAAGGGCCAATGTTTGTGTCTGGGGTGCTGTGGCCGGGAGTGGCCGGCTGGCTCCTGAAATTCGGTGATTTTCAGGATGGTTCCCAGACCCAAGATGGCACCAGTGGCAACTGGGGCTGGTTTGAGAGTGCCAAGGGACTCCTGCAATCTGCCATAAAGAACCAGGGCTGGTGAGTTTTCTTTGGAGGGAAAAAAGGGCCTTAGTGTTTTTCTGCGGTCCTGTGGCTGGCAGTGGCCGGATGGCTCCTGAAATTCAGTGATTTTCAGGATGGTTCCCAGACCCAAGCTGGCACCAGTGGCAACTGGGTCTGGTTTGAGAGTGCCAAGGGACTCCTGCAATCTGCCATAAAGAACCAGGGCTTGTGAGTTTTCTTTGCCAAGTAAAGAGCCGATGTTGGTGTCTGGGTCCTGTGGCCGGGAGTGGCCGGCTGGCTCCTGAAATTCGGTGATTTTCAGGATGGTTCCGAGACCCAAGCTGGCACCAGTGGCAACTCGGGTGCTTTGAGAGTGCCAAGGGACTCCTGCAATCTGCCATAAAGAACCAGGGCTGGTGAGTTTTCTTTGCCAGGGAAAAGGGCCGATGTTTGTGTCTGGGTCCTGTGGCCGGGAGTGGCCGGCTGGCTCCTGAAATTCGGTGGTTTTCAGGATGGTTGTCAGACCCAAGCCGGCAGCAGTGGCAACTGGGGCTGGTTTGAGAGTGCCAAGGGACTCCTGCAATCTGCCATAAAGAACCAGGGCTGGTGAGTTTTCTTTGGAGGGAAAAGGGCCGATGTTTGTGTCTGGGTGCTCTGGCCGGGAGTGGCCGGCTGGCTCCTGAAATTCGGTGATTTTCAGGATGGTTCCCAAACCCAAGCCAGCACCAGTGGCAACTGGGGCTGGTTTGAGAGTGCCAAGGGACTCCTGCAATCTGCCATAAAGAACCAGGTCTGGTGAGTTTTCTTTGCAAGGGAAGTGGGCCTTTGTGTTTGCGGGGGCCCTGTGGCCGGCAGTGGCTGGCTGGCTCCTGAAATTCAGTGATTTTCAGGATGGTTCCCAAACCCAAGCTGGCACCAGTGGCAACTCGGGCATCTTTGAAAATACCAAGGGACTCCTGCAATCTGCCATAAAGGACCAGGGCTGGTGACTTTTCTTTGGAGGGAAAAGGGCCGATGTTTGTGTCTGGGGTGCTGTGGCCGGTATGGCCGGCTGGCTCCTGAAATTTGGTGATTTTCAGGATGGTTCCCAGACCCAAGCCGGCAGCAGTGGCAACTGGGGCTGGTTTGACAGTGCCATGGGACTCCTGCAATCTGCCATAAAGAACCAGGGCTGGTGACTTTTCTTTGGAGGGAAAAGGGCCAATGTTTGTGTCTGGGTCCTGTGGGC
>NW_022148021.1:0-3883 GCF_901933205.1 Camarhynchus parvulus
TCCTTGATGGCAGACTGAGGGACTCCGTTGGCCCTATCAATCCAGCCCGAGTTGGCACTGGTGCTACCTTGGGTCTGGGGAGGCCTCCTGGCGTATCAGCGGATTTTTCAGGAGCCAACCCGGCCACTACGGGCCTATGGCCCCCAAACATAAACAACGGGCCTTTCCCTCTGAAACAAAAGTCACCAGACCCGGGACTTTGAGGCAGATTGAGGGACACCGTTGGCCCTATCAATCCAGCCCGAGTTGGCACTGGTGCCAGCTTGGGTCTGGGAGGCATCCTGCGTATGGATTTTTCAGGAGCCAGCCGGCCACTCCGGGGCACAGGCCCCAAACATAAACAACGGGCCTTTCCCTCTGAAACAAAACTCACCAGCCCCGGTCCTTGGTGGCAGATTGTGGGACTCCGTTGGCACTATCAAACCAGCCCGAGTTGGCACTGGTGCCAGCTTGGGTCTGGGAGGCATCCTGCGTATCGCCCGATTTTTTCAGGAGCCAGCGGCCACTCGGCACAGGCCCCAAACATAAACAACGGGCCTTTCCCTCTGAAACAAAACTCACCAGCCCCGGTCCTTGGTGGCAGATTGTGGGACTCCGTTGGCCCTATCAAACCAGCCCGTGTTGCCACTGGTGCCAGCTTGGGTCTGGGAGGCATCCTGCGTATCGCCGATTTTCAGGAGCCAAGCCGGCCACTCGGGGGCACAGGCCCCAAACATAAACAACGGGCCTTTCCCTCTGAAACAAAACTCACCAGCCCTGGTCCTTGATGGCAGATTGTGGGACTCCGTTGGCACTATCAAACCAGCCCGAGTTGGCACTGGTGCCAGCTTGGGTCTGGGAGGCATCCTGCGTATCGCCGATTTTCAGGAGCCACCCCGGCCACTCGGCCCCTATGGCCCCAAACATAAACAACGGGCCTTTCCCTCTGAAACAAAAGTCACCAGCCCCGGTCCTTGATGGCGGGTGTGGGACTCCGTTGGCACTATCAAACCAGCCCGAGTTGGCACTGGTGCCAGCTTGGGTCTGGGAGGCATCCTGCGTATGCGGATTTTTCAGGAGCCAGCCCGGCCACTCCGGGGCCTATGGGCCCCAAACATAAACAACGGGCCTTTCCCTCTGAAACAAAAGTCACCAGCCCCGGTCCTTGATGGCAGATTGTGGGACTCCGTTGGCACTATCAAACCAGCCCGAGTTGGCACTGGTGCCAGCTTGGGTCTGGGAGGCATCCTGCGTATCGCGGATTTTCAGGAGCCAGCCGGCCACTCCGGGGCACAGGCCCCAACATAAACAACGGGCCTTTCCTCTGAAACAAAACTCACCAGCCCCGGTCCTTGGTGGCAGATTGTGGGACTCCGTTGGCACTATCAAACCAGCCCGAGTTGGCACTGGTGCCAGCTTGGGTCTGGGAGGCATCCTGCGTATCGCCCGGATTTTCAGGAGCCAGCCCGGCCACTCCGGGGCACTATGGCCCCAAACATAAACAACGGGCCTTTCCCTCTGAAACAAAACTCACCAGCCCGGTCCTTGATGGCAGATTGTGGGACTCCGTTGGCACTATCAAACCAGCCCGAGTTGGCACTGGTGCCAGCTTGGGTCTGGGAGGCATCCTGCGTATCCCGGATTTTTCAGGAGCCAACCCGGCCACTCGGGGCACAGGCCCCAAACATAAACAACGGTCCTTTCCCTCTGAAACAAAACTCACCAGCCCCGCTCCTTGATGGCAGATTGTGGGACTCCGTTGGCACTATCAAACCAGCCCGAGTTGGCACTGGTGCCAGCTTGGGTCTGGGGAGGCATCCTGCGTATCGCGCGGATTTTCAGGAGCCAACCCGGCCACTCCGGGCACAGGCCCCCAAACATAAACAACGGGCCTTTCCCTCTGAAACAAAACTCACCAGCCCGGTCCTTGATGGCAGATTGTGGGACTCCGTTGGCACTATCAAACCAGCCCGAGTTGGCACTGGTGCCAGCTTGGGTCTGGGAGGCATCCCTGCGTATCGCCGGATTTTCAGGAGCCAACCCGGCCACTCGGGCCTATGGCCCCAAACATAAACAACGGGCCTTTCCCTCTGAAACAAAACTCACCAGCCCCGGTCCTTGATGGCAGATTGTGGGACTCCGTTGGCACTATCAAACCAGCCCGAGTTGGCACTGGTGCCAGCTTGGGTCTGGGAGGCATCCTGCGTATCAGCCAGATTTTCAGGAGCCAACCCGGCCACTCCGGGGCACAGGCCCCAAACATAAACAACGGGCCTTTCCCTCTGAAACAAAACTCACCAGCCCGGTCCTTGATGGCAGATTGTGGGACTCCGTTGGCACTATCAAACCAGCCCGAGTTGGCACTGGTGCCAGCTTGGGTCTGGGGAGGCATCCTGCGTATCGCGGATTTTCAGGAGCCAACCCGGCCACTCCGGGGCACAGGCCCCAAACACAAACAACGGGCCTTTCCCTCTGAAACAAAACTCACCAGCCCCGGTCCTTGATGGCAGATTGTGGGACTCCGTTGGCACTATCAAACCAGCCCGAGTTGGCACTGGTGCCAGCTTGGGTCTGGGAGGCATCCTGCGTATCAGCGGATTTTCAGGAGCCAGCCCGGCCACTCGGGGCCTATGGCCCCAAACATAAACAACGGGCCTTTCCCTCCGAAACAAAAGTCACCAGCCCGGGTCCTTGGTGGCAGATTGTGGGACTCCGTTGGCACTATCAAACCAGCCCGAGTTGGCACTGGTGCCAGCTTGGGTCTGGGAGGCATCCTGCGTATCGCGGATTTTCAGGAGCCAACCCGGCCACTCCGGGGCTATGGCCCCCAAACATAAACAACGGGCCTTTCCCTCTGAAACAAAACTCACCAGCCCCGGTCCTTGATGGCAGATTGTGGGACTCCGTTGGCACTATCAAACCAGCCCGAGTTGGCACTGGTGCCAGCTTGGGTCTGGGAGGCATCCCTGCGTATCGTGGATTTTCAGGAGCCAACCCGGCCACTCCGGCCCATGGCCCCAAACATAAACAACGGGCCTTTCCCTCTGAAACAAAACTCACCAGCCCCGGTCCTTGGTGGCAGATTGTGGGACTCCGTTGGCACTATCAAACCAGCCCGAGTTGGCACTGGTGCCAGCTTGGGTCTGGGAGGCATCCTGCGTATCAGCGGATTTTTCAGGAGCCAGCCCGGCCACTCGGGGCACAGGCCCCAAACATAAACAACGGGCCTTTCCCTCTGAAACAAAACTCACCAGCCCGGTCCTTGGTGGCAGATTGTGGGACTCCGTTGGCACTATCAAACCAGCCCGAGTTGGCACTGGTGCCAGCTTGGGTCTGGGAGGCATCCTGCGTATCGCGGATTTTTCAGGAGCCACCCGGCCACTCAGGGCCTATGGCCCCAAACATAAACAACGGGCCTTTCCCTCTGAAACAAAACTCACCAGCCCCGGTCCTTGGTGGCGGATTGTGGGACTCCGTTGGCACTATCAAACCAGCCCGAGTTGGCACTGGTGCCAGCTTGGGTCTGGGAGGCATCCCTGCGTATCAGCCGGATTTTCAGGAGCCAACCCGGCCACTCCGGGCACAGGCCCCAAACATAAACAACGGTCCTTTCCCTCTGAAACAAAACTCACCAGCCCGGTCCTTGATGGCGATTGTGGGACTCCCTTGGCACTATCAAACCAGCCCGAGTTGGCACTGGTGCCAGCTTGGGTCTGGGAGGCATCATCCTGTCATCCGGATTTTTTCAGGAGCCAGCCGGCCACTCCGGGGCACAGGCCCCAAACATAAACAACGGGCCTTTCCCTCTGAAACAAAACTCACCAGCCCCGTCCTTGATGGCAGATTGTGGGACTCCGTTGGCACTATCAAACCAGCCCGAGTTGGCAATGGAGCCAGCTTGGGT
>NW_022148022.1:0-3883 GCF_901933205.1 Camarhynchus parvulus
AGTTGGCCCTGGTGCCAGCTTGGGTCTGGGAGGCATCCTGCGTATCTCAGCGGATTTTCAGGAGCCACCCGGCCACTCCGGGCCTATGGCCCCAAACATAAACAACGGGCCTTTCCCTCTGAAACAAAACTCACCAGCCCGGTCCTTGATGGCAGATTGTGGGACTCCGTTGGCACTATCAAACCAGCCCGAGTTGGCAGTTGGCTGGTGCCAGCTTGGGTCTGGGAGGCATCCTGCGTATCGCGGATTTTCAGGAGCCAGCCGGCCACTCCGGGCCTATGGCCCCAAACATAAACAACGGGCCTTTCCCTCTGAAACAAAACTCACCAGCCCCGGTCCTTGATGGCAGATTGTGGGACTCCGTTGGCACTATCAAACCAGCCCGAGTTGGCCCTGGTGCCAGCTTGGGTCTGGGAGGCATCCTGCGTATCCCGGATTTTCAGGAGCCAGCCCGGCCACTCCGGGCCTATGGCCCCAAACATAAACAACGGGCCTTTCCCTCTGAAACAAAACTCACCAGCCCCGGTCCTTGATGGCAGATTGTGGGACTCCGTTGGCACTATCAAACCAGCCCGAGTTGGCCCTGGTGCCAGCTTGGGTCTGGGGAGGCATCCTGCGTATCGCGCGGATTTTCAGGAGCCAGCCGGCCACTCTCGGGCCTATGGCCCCAAACATAAACAACGGGCCTTTCCCTCTGAAACAAAACTCACCAGCCCCGGTCCTTGATGGCAGATTGTGGGACTCCGTTGGCACTATCAAACCAGCCCGAGTTGGCACTGGTGCCAGCTTGGGTCTGGGAGGCATCCTGGGATTTTCAGGAGCCAGCCGGCCACTCGGGCCTATGGCCCCAAACATAAACAACGGGCCTTTCCCTCTTCACCAGCCCCGGTCCTTGATGGCAGATTGTGGGACTCCGTTGGCACTATCAAACCAGCCCGAGTTGGCACCGGCCATCCTGCGTATCGCGGATTTTCAGGAGCCAGCCCGGCCACTCGGGCCTATGGCCCCAAACATAAACAACGGGCCTTTCCCTCTGAAACAAAACTCACCAGCCGCGGTCCTTGATGGCAGATTGTGGGACTCCGTTGGCACTATCAAAGCAGCCCGAGTTGGCCCTGGTGCCAGCTTGGGTCTGGGAGGCATCCTGCGTATCGCGGATTTTCAGGAGCCAACCGGCCACTCCGGGCCTATGGCCCCAAACATAAACAACGGGCCTTTCCCTCTGAAACAAAACTCACCAGCCCCGGTCCTTGATGGCAGATTGTGGGACTCCGTTGGCACTATCAAACCAGCCCGAGTTGGCCCTGGTGCCAGCTTGGGTCTGGGAGGCATCCTGCGTATCGCGGATTTTCAGGAGCCAACCCGGCCACTCTCGGGCCTATGGCCCCAAACATAAACAACGGGCCTTTCCCTCTGAAACAAAAGTCACCAGCCCCGGTCCTTGATGGCAGATTGTGGGACTCCGTTGGCACTATCAAACCAGCCCGAGTTGGCACTGGTGCCAGCTTGGGTCTGGGAGGCATCCTGCGTATCGCGGATTTTCAGGAGCCAGCCGGCCACTCGGGCCTATGGCCCCAAACATAAACAACGGGCCTTTCCCTCTGAAACAAAACTCACCAGCCCCGGTCCTTGATGGCAGATTGTGGGACTCCGTTGGCACTATCAAACCAGCCCGAGTTGGCACTGGTGCCAGCTTGGGTCTGGGAGGCATCCTGCGTATCGCCGATTTTTCAGGAGCCAGCCCGGCCACTCGGGCCTATGGCCCCAAACATAAACAACGGGCCTTTCCCTCTGAAACAAAAGTCACCAGCCCCGGTCCTTGATGGCAGATTGTGGGACTCCGTTGGCACTATCAAACCAGCCCGAGTTGGCACTGGTGCCAGCTTGGGTCTGGGAGGCATCCTGCGTATCGCGGATTTTCAGGAGCCAGCCGGCCACTCCGGGCCTATGGCCCCAAACATAAACAACGGGGCTTTCCCTCTGAAACAAAAGTCACCAGCCCCGGTCCTTGATGGCAGATTGTGGGACTCCGTTGGCACTATCAAACCAGCCCGAGTTGGCACTGGTGCCAGCTTGGGTCTGGGAGGCATCCTGCGTATCGCCCATTTTCAGGAGCCAGCCGGCCACTCCGGGCCTATGGCCCCAAACATAAACAACGGGCCTTTCCCTCTGAAACAAAAGTCACCAGCCCGGTCCTTGATGGCAGATTGTGGGACTCCGTTGGCACTATCAAACCAGCCCGAGTTGGCACTGGTGCCAGCTTGGGTCTGGGAGGCATCCTGCGTATCGCGAGTTTTTCAGGAGCCAGCCCGGCCACTCCGGGCCTATGGCCCCAAACATAAACAACGGGCCTTTCCCTCTGAAACAAAAGTCACCAGCCCCCGGTCCTTGATGGCAGATTGTGGGACTCCGTTGGCACTATCAAACCAGCCCGAGTTGGCACTGGTGCCAGCTTGGGTCTGGGGGAGGCATCCTGCGTATCGCGGATTTTCAGGAGCCAGCCCGGCCACTCGGGCCTATGGCCCCAAACATAAACAGCGGGCCTTTCCCTCTGAAACAAAACTCACCAGCCCCGGTCCTTGATGGCAGATTGTGGGACTCCGTTGGCACTATCAAACCAGCCCGAGTTGGCCCTGGTGCCAGCTTGGGTCTGGGAGGCATCCTGCGTATCGCGGATTTTCAGGAGCCAACCCGGCCACTCGGGCCTATGGCCCCAAACATAAACAACGGGCCTTTCCCTCTGAAACAAAACTCACCAGCCCCGGTCCTTGATGGCAGATTGTGGGACTCCATTGGCACTATCAAACCAGCCCGAGTTGGCCCTGGTGCCAGCTTGGGTCTGGGAGGCATCCTGCGTATCGCGGATATTCAGGAGCCAGCCCGGCCACTCCGGGCCTATGGCTCCCAAACATAAACAACGGGCCTTTCCCTCTGAAACAAAAGTCACCAGCCCCGGTCCTTGATGGCAGATTGTGGGACTCCGTTGGCACTATCAAACCAGCCCGATTTGGCCCTGGTGCCAGCTTGGGTCTGGGAGGCATCCTGCGTATCGCGGATTTTCAGGAGCCAGCTGGCCACTCGGGCCTATGGCCCCAAACATAAACAACGGGCCTTTCCCTCTGAAACAAAAGTCACCAGCCCGGTCCTTGATGGCAGATTGTGGGACTCCGTTGGCACTATCAAACCAGCCCGAGTTGGCTCTGGTGCCAGCTTGTGTCTGGGAGGCATCCTGCGTGTCAGCCGGTTTTTCAGGAGCCAGCCCGGCCACTCCGGCCTATGGCCCCAAACATAAATAACGGGCCTTTACCTCTGAAACAAAACTCATCAGCCCGGTCCTTGATGGCAGATTGTGGGACTCCATTGGCAGTATCAAACAAGCCCGAGTTGGCACAGGTGCCAGCTTGGGTCTGGGAGGCATCCTGCGTATCGCGGATTTTCAGGAGCCAGCCCGGCCACTCGGGCCTATGGCCCCAAACATACACAACGGGCCTTTCCCTCTGAAACAAAACTCACGAGCCCCGGTCCTTGATGGCAGATTGTGGGACTCCGTTGGAACTATCAAAGCTGCCCGAGTTGGCCCTGGTGCCAGCTTGGGTCTGGGAGGCATCCTGCGTATCGCGGATATTCAGGAGCCAACCCGGCCACTCGGGCCTATGGCCCCAAACATAAATAGCGGGGCTTTCCCTCTGAAACAAAAGTCACCAGCCCCGGTCCTTGATGGCAGATTGTGGGACTCCGTTGGCACTATCAAACAAGCCCGAGTGGCACTGGTGCCATCTTGGGTCTGGGAGGCATCCTGCGTGTCAGCGGCTTTGCAGGAGTCAACCCGGCCACTCCTGGTCACAGGCCCCAAACTTACACAACGGGCCTTTACCTCTGAAAC
>NW_022148023.1:0-63000 GCF_901933205.1 Camarhynchus parvulus
ATAAGGCAGGATATACAGTGGCCACTGCCCACAAGGTAATCAAGGCAAAACCTTTACTTGCAGGGATAGCCATGCAGCGAGAAGAGATAATTCACCTGCGAGTCCTGGAATTGGCAGGAGGAGAGAGGATTAATAATATATGGACTGACTCCAGATCTGCATTTGGCACAGGGCCTGCTCAGGGTGCTGTCTGGAACAGAAGATTGCATGAAGCTCGAGGTAAGTAAATTAAACATGCTGAAGAAATTTTATATCTATTGGAAACTGTAAATTTAGAGGAACGGGTGGCAGTCATGCACTGTAGAGGTCACCAAAGGGTAAGACTGAACAAGAATTAGGAAACAGATTGGCAGACCCTGAGGCTAAATGGGCAGCAGAAGGGGCTCAGACTGAAGCACTGGCTTTGATACCAGGTGGTAAAGCCGTGGGTACAGAAAGAGAACACCAGCACTCAGGTGGTATGAAGAGGATATGAAGCTGGCGAAGGGCTTAGAAGCAAACAAACATGGAACTGTGCTCATTACACCTGACAGTCTGGTTCTCATACCTTCAAACATATTGTGGAAGGTAGTCCTAGAGGAACATAATAAAAACTCATTGGGGAGCAAATGCATTGTAAGCAAATTTGACTAAATGTGTAACAGGCCATAATCTGTATACCATTACCAAACGGATCACTCAGCAGTGTGCAATTTGCCACAAAAATAATACAAACACTACAAATAGCATAAAATTGGTACAGCTGGAAAAAGGAAATATACCAGGCCAGGAGTGGCAAAAGTGACTTTTCTGAACTCCCAAGAAAAGGGGGGTACAGGTACCCGTTGGTACTGATAGACACCTTCACTGGTTGGCTGGCAGCTTTCCCATGCAGAACAAATAAATGTATTTATAGATGATACTGAAGTACTTTTAATAAAATTATACCTCAATTTGGGGCACCAGCTACATTTCTGTGCACAAATAGTTCAACAAGTCAGTAAGGCCCTAGGGATAGACTGGCAATTACATACCTTATCATCCACAGGGCAGTGGACGAGTAAAGGAAATGAACCATTTAATCAAACAGCAATTAGCAAAGATCTGTCAAGAAACAAATTTGCATTGGAAACAGGACTTCCACTTTCTCTACTCAGAATTAGTGTCAAAACATGGTCTAAGGAAGGCCTAAGGCCATTTGAAATGTTATATGAGAGGCCTTATCAAACTCAATACAGGGGAGAACAGATCAGCCAAATAGGAGAAGGATACTTGAGATGGTACATAATAACTCTGAGAAAACAATTGAACAAAATTCACAAGAGGGTTTTTGAAACCAGGGCTAAAGGTTTGGATCAAGCAATTAATTAGTTTAAACCTGGAGACTGGGTATTTGTTAAGGCTTTTTCAGGTCAGTGTCTGGAGGAGAAGTGGAATGGATCACACCAGGTGCGTCTGACAACCTTCATGCCAATCAAGATCAAAGAACAGCCTGCCTGGATTCTCTTGTCAGGAGGGATCCAAAGGAGCATGGACATCAGAGCCAGTAGGACCAACGATCTTCAAGTTCTGATGCTGACACTTGGGGGTTCTGATCATTATCATAATTCTGGCTCGAATCTTTACCTTACCCTGGTCATAGTCCCCACACTCACATCACATGTCACCGTGATATTTTCTGAAAATCCCTTCACCAGGATTTCTTCTCCTGGGAGGCTGAGAGGCCTTGGAGAGGAATGAAAATAATAATTATCTGATTTCTTCTCCCTGTTTTGCTGCTTTGGCATATGGTCTGGAGATTGTTTGTCCAGCAGGTGGTTGTTGTGAATTGTTTTTACTTAATGACCAATCACCGTCCAGCTGTGTCGAACTCTGAGGAGTCAGTCACGAGTTTTCTTTATCATTCTTGTTAAGCCCTCTGTCTCTATCATTCTCTATAGTTTAGTATAGTTTTAGTATAGCATTCTTTAATATCATATCATATCATATCATATCAGCCTTCTAAGAACATGGAGTCAGATTCAGTCATTCCTCCTTCATCGTGGGGACCCCAGAAATGGCCACAATCAGCTATTCCAGTATGGCTGGGAAAGATCTCTCAAATTTTAATTTGGCCACTGTGGTTATGTACAGAAATGAAACATACTCAAAAGATGATGGGAAGAAGTAAAATGGGACTAGTATTCTAATTGAATAATTGGGAAGAAATACAGATAGGGTGTAGAGGAATCAATACATCCACACATGGAAAAGTAACTCATGTAACTGAAATCACTGTAAGGGATTTTTATAGAATATAATAAAGGGAAAATAATTGGTCAGTCTGTTTCTGCATCTGATCAATGCTGGCACAACTTTTACCTTAGATAAACCAGTTTCCATTGTATGTCTTTGGACAGTACATTGCCATTGCTACAGTGGCATTGTGACACTTAGGGCCCTATGGAACCAAGGGGCCCTTGTGACCCTGTGGGGCCTCATGGAACCACTGAGACCATTCTGACACTGTGGGGACTCGTGGGGCCAAGGCTCCATTGGTTTTCCTCTCTCTGGCACTGCTGCCCCAGCCCAGCAGAGCAGCAGAGTCAGGTCTGGCCCTGCAGCAGGAACTGGAGGCACTGCAGGTCAGGGACAGCCACTCTGTGTCTGGGATGCTCAGCAGATGCTCAGCTCGGGCAGCTCCTGCAGCCCCAGGGCCAGCCCCGCTGCCCAGCCCAGCACAGAGTTGGCCCCGGGGCTCCTCAGGCAGCTCCTGCTGGCCCAGGGACAGGGCAGCCTCTTGCCAGGGCTCCTCTGCACAGCCACGGGCTCCTGCTCTGCTCCTGGCCCGTGCCAGCTGCCCCCAGAGCCTTTCCCAGGGGAACAGGTCTGTGCTGGCCCGAGCAGCCATTGCTGCAGCCCTGCCCTGCTCCCCAGAGCCTGAGCTGGGGCTGCTGCTCTGCAGTGCACGGGGCTGTGCTGCCCGGGGCCCTGGGTGCCTCTGCTGGGCTCTGGGGCTCAGCCTGGGACACAGAGGCAGCTGATGGTGCTCCTGCGCTGACCCCCTCCCACACGGGCTCTGCGGGGCCATGGAGGGGGCTCAGAGGTGCCTGCCTTGTTCCAGGGCTGCCAGAGGGGCTTGGGGCTGCCCTGGATCCTCCTGGGGGAGATCCCTGAGGGTCAGAGGAGTCAGTGCCCAGACTCCTTTCCCTGTGCCTGCTGTGTCCCTGGGCTGCAGAGCTCTCCTGGCTCACAGCAGACATTCAGTCCCTGATCTCGGGTGACCCCACCCTGGCCAGGCCGTGCCCAGTGAGCTCCACTCCCTGCTGGTCCCTGGCACACTCTGTCCCTGCAGGTCCCCTGTGTTCTCCTGCAGCTCCCAAGGCCCTCCAGACAAACATTCCCCTGCCATCAGCCCTGGCACAAGCTGCAGAGCCCCAGGAAGGTTCAGCACAGACCATTCAGCATCTGATGGGCACTGGCCACCAACAAGCAAAACCTGACCCAGATTTCCTGAGTCCCCCCCCGGCCCCCGGGGTGAGACCCTGATCTCATCCCACTGAGCCCTGGGAGAACAAGGAACAGAAGGAGCCCCTGAAGAGTCCTGAGAGTGCCTCTGGAGGGGAGCAAAGCCTCCCTGCCCTGCCCTCAGGAGATGCCCTTTGCTGGTGGAGCTGCTGTGCTGGAGCCCAGCTGTGTCCCAGCAGTGCCCATGGCCTGGCCCTGCCTGAGGTCACAGCAGGGACACAGCAGGACAGTGACCAAGCTGCCAGAGCACTCTGGCCTTGCACCCACAGCAGGGCTGGGAAGGGGAGTGTGGAGCTGGGGGGAGCAGAGGTGCAAAGAGGCAGGGCCATTGTCCCTGGCTGTGCTGCTGTGCTGGGAGCCCCTTCCCTCCAGCTCTGCTCACAGGCACTGCCCCTGCAGAGCCAGAGAAGGGCTGAGGAAATGCCTTGGACACACAAGTCAAGGCAGACACTGGTTTTTGTTGAAATGAACAGGGAACAAGCTCCTGAAAGTCTTTGTGTTACACAAGAAAAGTAGATGCTCATGTTGACATACTCAGCGTAGTACTACAGTATTTTATAAAAAACATTGTAACACCAGAAAAATAATAGGAAAAGGTCCCAATGAAAAACTGCACAATTAGGAAAAAAAAGGCTGAGATTGTAAAGAGTTACATTCTGAAGGTTATGGAGCAGAAAAAAGAGAGTTTATTGTTTCTGAAAAGACACAGTCATCATTTTCCTCAGGGCATCCTTGAGCTCTTGGTTCCTCAGGCTGTAGATGAGGGGGTTCAGGGCTGGAGGCACCACCGAGTACAGAAGTGACAGGGCCAGATCCAGGGATGGGGAGGACATGGAGGGGGGCTTCAATTGAGCAAATATGCCAGTGCTGATGAACAGGGAGACCACGGCCAGGTGAGGGAGGCAGGTGGAAAAGGCTTTGTGCCGTCCCTGCTCAGAGGGGATCCTCAGCACAGCCCTGAAGATCTGCACATAGGAGAAAACAATGAACACAAAACAACCCAATTGAAAAGGAACGCACTAAACAGCAATAAGCCCAAGTTCCCTGAGGTATGTGTTTGAGCAGGAGAGCTTGAGGATCTGTGGGATTTCACAGAAGAACTGGCCCAGGGCATTGCCGTGGCACAGGGGCAGGGAAAATGTATTGGCTGTGTGCAGCAGAGCATTGAGAAAGGCACTGGCCCAGGCAGCTGCTGCCATGTGGGCACAAGCTCTGCTGCCCAGGAGGGTCCCGTAGTGCAGGGGTTTGCAGATGGACACGTAGCGGTCGTAGCACATGATGGTCAGGAGGGAAAGCTCTGTTGCAAGGAAGAAGTAAATCAGAAATAGCTGCGCAGCACATCCAGTGTAGGAGATGTTCCTGGTGTCCCAGAGGGAATTGTGCATGGCTTTGGGCACAGTGGTGCAGATGCAGCCCAGGTCGCTGAGGGCCAGGTTGAGCAGGAAGAAGAACATGGGCGTGTGCAGGTGGTGGCCGCAGGCTACGGCGCTGATGATGAGGCCGTTGCCCAGGAGGGCAGCCAGGGAGATGCCCAGCAAGAGGCAGAAGTGCAGGAGCTGCAGCTGCCGCGTGTCTGCCAATGCCAGCAGGAGGAAGTGCCTGATGGAGCTGCTGTTGGACATTTGCTGGGGCTGCACATGGGGACCTGTTCATGGAGAAAGGACAGTGACAAGTCAGGAGTGGCTGCTTTGAGCCAAACCTGGGCCATTCCCTGCAGACTGTCCTGCTGGGACTCACCCAGCCTTGTTCCTGCTCTGGGAAAACCTTCACCCAGGTCCCTGCCTGAGCTCCAGCTGTGCTGGCTGAGTGTGCCAGGAGCAGCCAGGCCTGAGCGTGGGGGCTCTCGAGGAGCCATCCCTGCCCTACTGCCCTGGGTTTGTGGTGCAGAGGGACAAGGCTGGATATTCAGGATTTGTCAGGGGAATCACTCCTAATGCAGAAAGGTTTGGTAGCATTTGCACCCCAGTTCTATAGACATGGATGGCAGGAGTGGTTTTAAGGAATTTTTTCTACCCATACATCATTCCTGGCTCTCTGAGGTCAGAAATCCCCAGCATTTCTGCCGCACTCGAGTTTGCCACTGAGAGATGGGAGAGGCTGTCCTGGTTTGAGGAAGTGGGTTTTTTGGGAGGCGGATGGTCAGGCCAATTAGGTGTTCAGGTGTACAGGCAGCTGTATTGACCACTGAAGTATTTGGATACGCCTCTAAGAACACAGGGATTAAAAGCAGAGCTTTCTCTTGGGACTTCTTCTTTGGGTTCCGGCTGAAGAACTGGTCACATCTCTCCCCGTCCAGCTCTGCTGGCTGGGTGGGGAGGGACCCTGCGCCCTTGAGGTGAGCTGAGTTTGGACAGAGAGAGGGTTGAAGACCCCCGGGATGGAAGGGTGGAAGAGCAAAGGGAGACATTGGGCAAAACCCCCACTCCCGGGAGATGGGAGAGAGGAAGCCAGTGCTCTGGGCTCCGGACGGTGCTGTGGCCTTTAAGGCCTTGAAGTTGGCGGCATGCCTGGCTTGGGGGGAGCACGGAGGAGAAGTCTGGCCGCTTTTTAACCCCTGTTTTAGACAATGAAAACCTTTCAAATGCTGACCCTTCTGGAGCTGAATGAGAAGAGGGACAGGAGATAGGATAAGAAGAAATGAGCCACAAGAGAGGTGGAAAAGAACCCTAGGTGAGAAGAGATGGAGTGGCTTTTTGCTAGATTTTTCTTAGCCATGAACAGAACCCTTTTTTTTTTCCCTGTGACACAGAAACTGCATCTAAGGGGAAGACAATGGCTTGGAGCCAAGAGAGTTCAGTGTTGGTGCCCCTCAGCCCCAGGGGCAAACAAATTTGGGGAGACAGTTGTTCCGAAAGTGAGAGACTGTGCTTTTTTAGAACTGGTCAAAGCATCCTTAAAGGGGAACCCTAGAAGCAGGTCTGGTCCATGCGTGGTGGTGAGAGCACTGGGCATGGAAGAAAGAGGTCACAATGGCAGATGTACTCCGGGCTGATTGCCACGGTAACACAGAAACACACGAAGTTTCAATGGTGTTTCCAGGAGAAGCCTATAGCACAAAGGAGACTCCTCTCCTCTTGATGAACTGAAGATTGATTATCTGAAGGGTGATGATAGATTGAGAGTTGGGAATTTGGGGGAGATGTATTGCATTGGGAGAACTTGGTAGGGGGAGGAGGAAATGCTTTTGTGAAGTTTTCATTGTTCTTGTGTGCGTGTGTGTGTGTGTGTCCTTGTTTGTAGTTTAGTCAATAAACTTTTTTTCTTTATTCCTAAGTAGAAGCCTGCTTCTTTGCTTATTCAAGTTACATCTCACAGCAGACACCAGGCAAAGTGTACTTTCATGGGGGCACTGGCATTGTGCCAGTGTCAAACCGTGACAGAGGCAAAGGATTCCCTGTGGCTGAGGGAAGGCGAGGGGCTGGATGGGCTTGTTCCCAGCTGCCCTGGCTTTGCACCTTTGACTGCAATCAGAGCACAATCAAACTCCCCGGGTTACCCTGGGATAAACCACACCCATCCCTGAATGTTCTCACTCTCTCTAAAAGGTCTCTGGGCAAGGTTTCAGCAGCCCCTTGTGCCAAGGACACTCATGGCTCCCTTGGCAAACCCAACAGCATTTCCTCAGCTGTGCCACCTCTGCATTTCCCCGTGGGACATTCAGGGGAACTCCCAGAGGCTCTGGCACAGATTTGCACCCAGGAGGGCAGCTCAGAGCTTGGAAGGGCACAGCAAGGAGGTCCCCACGTGTGCCCATGATGGGATCTCAGGGAAGGGGGCTCAGCTCATTCCTCTTTCCCATGGACTGCTTTGCCCACAGCCCCACAGCTGCCAGGGAAGCTTGGACATGTTATAAATAAGAAGCTTGACTAGACCAATACTCAAGCAGCAATCAATTTATTAATTAATATGGTAAAGTATGAGCAACACAGCGCTGGGTACAGTGGGGGAAATTGTCCCTCCAACTGCACACCCATACTTGGGGCTTACAGGTATTTATAGGGGTACTCATCAGCTTTTTCACATCACAATTCTTTACACTATTGTGATTTAGTTTTTCTCAGGATGTCCATCCTGAAAGGAGTATCCCAGGTGGTGGTGGTCCGGTTTCCGAAAGAAGGAAGGTGTATTTCATCTGGTGAAGTCCAGTCTCCAGATGTGGGCCCACCTTTGGATTGCAAGGACTATAAACCTCATAACAGTGATGTCCAGCTTCCCTTGGTCGAAACTATAAATCCTTGAGTTGATGTCCATCTTCCTTTCTCAAGCTGCATGTTTCCATTTTTAATATTCTAAAGCTATAGTTTCAAAAGATACTACAAGCAATATTCTAAAATTATATTTCAAGAAGTTATTATTGCAAAACTCTTTAAGGCTTACAAGCAGAAAGTTCCTGTCAAAAAGCAACATCCTTAAAGCTTTAATTCAAATGCTCCTCAATCAGCTTAAGACTTATAAAGGTTAATTGCAAACAAAGGATAGGTTCAAAGGCCTTCTTCCATGCTTTATTATTCTCAGTTATTATTAGAATTCATCTTTATAACTGTCCCATGGTCAGTTTCCACACATATTACAATCACAAATACACACATTGCCTGTGTGTACCTGGACGCGAAACACAGCTTTGTATTTCACAGACACCCCATTCCCATGGAGAGCCCTGCCTGGCAGGAATGCCAAGGGCAGTGCCTGACTCAGCTGCTGCAAATGCCAGAGCCTCCTGACAGCAGCAGATAACAGTGACAATGTCAGGCAGTGCAGAACCAAGAGAAGATGTTGTGGTGCTGTGCTGTGTTCCGTGGTTTTCTGGGCTTATATGAATCCAATCTGGCCAGCACGAATCCAAGCCCAGCACGGAACCAGCATAGACGAAGGACAAAAGACGAGGAGCGCTCTTTCTCCACGTGGGTGTAGGTATCCGTTTATTAGCTTGAGACAGGACATCAGGTGGTGCAGCCACCCAGGTAAAAAAAGAGCGCCGCGGTCCGCTTGCTGTGGGGTTTTGTGCCCAGGGGAGAGGGGGCGGGGAAAGAGGAACATGGCCAATGGGATGCCAATGGGGAGGGGCCACCCGTGGGACAGACCACCGAACCAGGTATGGAAAGGGACACCTGGGGAAGAAACCATCTGACAGGAAGGGGGACCACACCATCCAGCGACTCAGTAAGATTCCTCCTATCACCTAGTGCAAGGACAGCTAGATGCAATACAACAGTGCTGTGCCCGAGAGGCCAGGGCAGAGACAGCCCTCAGGATAGTGTTCCCATGCCCAGCTGTGCCCGGCACCTCCCACACACCCACAGTGCCCTCCTGCCCCCAGCACTGCTCTCTTCAGCCCCCTCTCCTTCCCTGAGCATCTCCCTGAGCCTGGACATTCCCTCCTGAGAGGAGCCCTGTCCCCTGCCAGGCTCACAGAGCCCATCCCAGCCTGTGTGCCCTGGCTGGGGCCCCACAAAACCTGCCTGTGTGCAGGGGCCCTGGCTGGGGCAGGCTCTGTGTGCAGCCGGGCAAGGGCAGCTCAGGAGAGCCCTGCTGGGCCCTGCAGAGGTGATGCTGCTGCTGCCCAGGGCTGAGGAGTGGCTGAGGGTTCTTCTGCAGGCTCCCAGCAGAGAGACTGACCACCCAAAATTACAGTTCTGGATTGTCAGTAAATGTTCAAACTTGTTGTATTACACACATTAACAACAATACTTATACATTACAGTAATATATTATACAACTACACTTCTACATTACAGAAATACATTATAACAGTTACATTACAACAGCATCTATCTCTTTTTGGTGTGGTCACAACACAAAACAAAGACTTCAAATGTCCCATTATTACTAGTTGGTGGCTCACCTACTTCCAGGTGTCTTGATTGGAGAAAAGCAGGTCCGGACCTCCTTGTGGCTTCCACCTGCCACTCTCAGCTACACCAATGCTGCCTCCCCCACTCCATCCCAGTGGGTCACAGTTGCCCTATACACTTTACAGCAATACTTCTACACTACAGTAAACATTACAACAGTTACATTGCAGTGTCCATCCCCTCCAGGGGCTTTTCCTGAAGCATGCAGCCAGAAGCATGTGCAGCTAATCCAGCAGCGATCCAATGAAGGGTATTCCTGCTAAACTGCTACAGAGCCCTGGTATGTTCATGGCTTCTCCAACCCTCTCCTGGGGTCTACCCTCCTGGGGTCTGTGCTCTTTGGGGATTATTCATCCCCTCAGGGGAACTCTCACCATCTTCTTCTGGGACTCTCCTGGTCCTCACAGCAGCCATCTCTGGGACTCTCCTGGTCCTTGCAGCAGCCATCTCCTGGCTCTGGCAGTCCTCTCCTGCGGTCTTCTCCTGGCTCTCGCAGCAGCCGCCTCTGGGACTCTCCTGCTCCTCACAACAGCCATCTCTGGGTCCTTGCAACAGCCATCTCCTTGTAGCAGTCATCTAACTCCTCTTCTAACTCCTCCTCTCTTTTATGCCACTTGTTCTTAATTGGTTACAGGTATGTATGCCACTTGTTCTTAATTGGCCCCAGCTGCAACTCATTTGGGAATAAGATTACATACTGTGCCCTCTTACAATTCTCCCTACACAAACTTGACTTTGATGATTCTGCTGCGTCCCTTTCAACTCAGAATGTTCTGTGAGTATCTGATTACACCTCCTGTTGCCTATAATCAAAAGAGAAAAGAACCCTTGCAAGAGTGTTAGTACAGTAAAGTAAAAAACAGACTAGAAGCTTCCAGATTGGAAGCTTCCACGTGTCCCAGTGGTGATGGGGCACACCCAGCCCCTGATTTCAACAAGGTTGATTATTCTAACAGAAACATCCAATAGGAGATTCTGTTGCCCCAGTAGCCCACCCCTGGGTCAACCCCTTGGAGTAGGTCCAAGGGCTTCTTTACCCACTTTTTCTTATGATTCTGGTTGAAAAACAAAATGTTCTTGCAGGTCCTCTTCCTGACAGTAAGACTATACAGTATTTCAGGACTGGGTTTAGAAGGTCAGCTTATTGTTCTAAAATCTAAGAGAAAAGGTAGAAAACATACTAGAGTTAATTAAGGAGATCTATAAGTATGTAATAGTAATTTACAGAGCTATGAATATATGACAAAGGTATAAAAAGCAAAACCTTTTTGTCATCACCCCAACCTTCCCACCCTGCTCCAAGTAGGGAAATTGAAAACACTCTCAGGAAAGCTCCTGATCTTTCCAGCAATCCCAGGCTTACCTTCTTTGGGAAGTGCCATCCGGAGCTGTGCCCAGGCTGGTCTGGAGCTGGGAGCAGCCCCTGCCCCAGCCAGCCCCTCTCAGCAGCAGCCCCTGCCCCTGCTCAGGGCGGCTCCTTTTTCCCAGAGCTTCTCCCCAGCGCTGGGAGCAGCTCCCCGGCCGGCTGAGAGCTGTCCCTGGCAGGCAGCAGAGTCCCTGCCCCAGCACAGCGCCCTGGGCTGCAGGAGCCTGCTCTGCAGGACAGCCCTGGGCACCCCTGGCTGCAGCCCCGGCTGCTCAGCCCTGCAGCAGAGCCTGGCAACAGGAGCAGCCTTGGGCTGTGCCTGGGCTGGGGCAGCAGGGGAAAGCCAGCCCTGCCCTGGGGCACAGCCCTGCCCTGGAGCAGCTCTGAGAGTCCTCCTGAAAGCTCCTAAAAGCCGTGGGATGTGCCAGCTCCAGGAGATCCCTGCAGGAACTGCAGCTTGTCTTCCCACAGCCAGGGGAATGACTGTTTCAAACCTGGGATGGTTTCTGCTCTAGTGAGCCCCGAGTGAGCTCTGCTCTGTGCCCCCAGCCCTGGCTGAGTTTAACCCCTCTGTGCCTCTGTGCCGTGCCCGGGGTGGCTGCAGGCAGTGCCCCAGCCCTGCTGGGCTGTGCACAGGAGCTGCTCCTGGCCAGAGCTGTCTCTCTGCAGCGCTGCCCTTGCCAGGAGCTGCATCTGGGCCAGGAGCCGCCTCTGGGCCAGGAGCCTGGCCCAGCTCAGCAGCACAGACACAGCACAGGGACTTTAATCACTCTCTGGGCCTTTGTCCTGAGGCCCTGAACTTCAGTCCCCTGAGAGGGAGCTGAAGAAACCTCTCGAATTCACAGTCAGAATCCAACTCCAAAGTTTCTTGGACTTTTAATGGGTCCCACTGAGGGACACGACTGAGAAAGTGTCCCCAAGCCCCAGGCAGGGCAGAGAACTGGAGGCAGTGGTGACAGGTGGGGACAAAGAGAAGCCAAGTCTTGGTGCCCTCGGGGCACAGCAGGGTCTGTGCCAGCAAGGGCTGGGAGGAGACACCTTGTCCTGAGGCCCTGGGGCCTCCTGGCACAGCCCCAGCCAGGCTGGGCACTGTCAGCCCCTTGTCCTGCCCTCAGCATCCCCCCAGCCCACATCCCAGTGGCCTCAAGGATCTGCTGGAAGGAGTCCCTGGGAGCCTTGCTCAGCAATGGCCCTGGGGGCTCCTTCATGCTCCTGCAGGGACTGCAGGTTTTCAAGGACTTTGGGTTTGGCTTTTGCCTTGCAGTCTCTGAGAGGTTTGTGCAATCATGGCCTCCAATTATCTGCTGTAATTAGTCCCTGGAGAGGCTTTGTCAGTAACAACACTCAGTGGGGCTCATTAATGCTTCAAGGTACTCCAGTTATTTCAGGTACTTGGTGTTTCCCTTTTGATACAGATTTTTGGGAGAGGTTTGTGCAATCATGGCCCCAATTATCTGCTTTAACGAGTCCCTTGAGAGCTTTGTACTGACACTCAGTGGGGCTCATTAACACGTTGAGATATTCAGGGTTTTTAAGGTACTTTGGATTTTCCTTTCCACATTGAGTGTCTGAGATGTTCTTGTGCAATCCTTGCCTCCAATTCTCTCCTCCAAGGAGCCCATGAGGAGCATGTGTTGGGGATGGACCTCAGTGGAACCCATTAATGCCTCGAGACACTTTGGATTTTTCTTCTGCCTTTGACTCCTGGAAAAGTTTGTGCAATCTCATCTCAGGCCCCGAGGTTCAAGGGCTCAGCTCCAAATGCACCACAGGGCTCATCAGGATAAAGCAAGTCCTCACAAACCATGGCTGTACCTTGATTTCCCTCTACTGTAGTGCAGTTCATTTGGAAGTTCTTTTTCTATAGTTATGGAGAAATATTTCAAAGAGCTTCTAATAAATCCATATTCTTGTTTTAAGGGTGTATTGTTCCCTTTAGAACAGATGTGATTGCAGCATTCTGTGACTGGTATTGACGTAGGGACTCTCCTAAAGAGGTCTGGCCTGATCAGAGAAGCTATGCCTTGAGATCTGACCCAGCGTGGACAACCTTGCTCCACATTCCCCAGCCCCATCCTGTCCCTCCTCTGTCACCTGGGGCCAGTTTTGCTTGGAGGACTGGCTGCACTCAGGCAAAGAGGGGTTTTCTTCTTTTTTAGCAATCTTAAACTCCTAGGTTCCCCACTGAAAGCAGACACCCTCCTCAAATGTGTGCCAAGCCCAAGTGCCACCAAGACCACTCCAGACCTGCCCTGGGCCAGGTGTGAGGGTGTGGTGGAGGCCAGGGGCCTACCATCAGAGCCTCAATCCCCCAGCCATGAAGGACTGGTCCCACGTAAGAGGAATAATTTCAGGTTAGGGTGAGAAGATTGCTTCTCTTATAGATCTTTGCAGGCACATGCTGACTTATGTAAAGTTATGTTATTCCATTGGCCCATTGGCCCAATTACCCTAGTTCAGCCCCTATTGTCCACATCTGGTTAGTCCCTAGAATGTTCTCTTCTCTCTGTCCCTCCATTGGCCCTAATTTACTGCATTCCTTCACCCCTGTTTCCCTATTGGCTGATCTCACCCTTAACCCCTCCTTTGCACCTTTTTCCTCCCATATCCATTGAACCCTGACCCTCAGCTCCACTTTCACTACCTCAAAAAAACCCTGTGCCCTCAGCTTACACCCTGTCTTTGTCCCTGGAACCTCTTTGGCTTTGTACCCTGTTCTTGTCTATCAATAAACCCAGTTTGCTGGAGATCATATGAAGACCCATCCTGTCTATTCTGTCAGCTTTCTAAATAGCAGTGAGCTTCGGGCTCGTGAGTGCCAGATGCTCCAAGGGCCTCAGTAGCACCATGACGCTACACGTGGCCCTTGAACAGGGACATGATTCGCTGAGGTCCCTGTGAATGTTCCCAGCAGTGATCCTGCCAGCCAGATGTTGCTGGAAGCTGTATGCATTCAAGTCAGCTGCAACACTGAAGTGAGACTTGAGTTTTATCGAGTCTCACTGAATTGGAAGTCGACAAACCCTTCAACATCTGTGGGACCAACTTTGCTGACAGCCCCACAGGACCACCTTGGCTGAAACCTGCATCCAAGAGTGAGAGTGAGTGGCTGAGTGGCAGAGAGCTGCCAGAGGTTCAGACTTTTGATTTTTCTGTTCCTGTGGGTGGGCATTCCCTCTTCCACCAGGAGAAGTTATGGGAAATAGTCAGTCCCAAGCTGAAAAGGATGTTTTTGTTAAGTTTCAGGGAGTTTTAAATTTAGAGGGAAGTTCATTTTCTGAGGGGAGTTTAAAACATTTTGTTGACTGGTTGTTTAGGGAGTTTCCTGATATCTCTGTTGATTCTATCTATCAGTTATTGTTTTTAGGATGCTGTTGCCAAAAAGCTTTATATTTCACAAACACAAGGGGTGTCGAAAGTTGGGAAATTTTGTCCATTGTTTCAGTCAATTTATGGGATCATTTCATGAGTTCATGATTCCAACCCTATGAACCGGTTGATTCAATCTGCCCCCCACATTCCCAAACCCACATTCCCTGAGAACAGGACAGGAGATGGAGCCTGCCCTTTGGCACAGATGAGCCATCTGCCACCTGCCATCTCCCTCCTTTTCTGTCATCTCCTCAGGGTGGTAGTGCTCATGCTGCCCTGAGGTCTTCCTGCATCCTGCATCATTCCTGCATCCCCTGGTCCTAATCCCCCTTCCTAAGAATCACAAGATGGCAATACTCCTGTGAGAGAGGCTGCCATTTTAGATTCCCTCCCCGCCTTCATCTCCATTTCCCACTTTTGCTCCAGGTGCCTCCCCTGAGACGTGTCCCACCTTAATGTCGAGTTCCTCCCCTGCATTGAGTCCCTCCTCTGTCATCGGAAAATTCCTCTCTGACATGGGCTCCACCTCTCCTCTTTCAGGTCCCTCCTCCAGTCCAGCCTCTTCCAGTTCCCACATCACCAGAACCGGACGTGGGGCCTACTGGAAGGAAGCCATTTTTGGCTATCAAAGGCCTTCGACACTGGGCATTGGCGCTTGGCAGAAAGGCCAGCGCCTCTGTCAGCAGACCTGCTTCTTCCACAGCGGAAGAGAGTGATAGTTCATTCAGGAGTGAGGATGAGCCTGAAGATTCTTGGCAGAGGATGCGGGAGAAAAGCCACAAAGGAGTGCAACTGGGAGATGGTATTCAAGATTCAGGTGGCCCCTGTGCAGTAAAAGCAGGGGCCAAAACCTAAATGGGAATCTATTCCCCACAGGGAAATGAGGGATGTAGTAGTGAAGGATTTAGACTATGGAAGGGGCTTGCCCCTATTTTAATAGTTTGCTGGACATGACATTTACTGCCCATAAAATGGTGCCATTTGATTTAAAACAGTGTATGAAAATGATATTGTCACCCGTCGAGTTTATTTTGTGGAAAGAGCTTTGGATAAATAAATTTGATGAGTTACTAAAAGGTTATGTTAAGGAAGAAGGGCAACAACATCTCACAATGGACCACATTACAGGGGAAGGAGACTATACCAGACTGCAGTATCAGGCTGAAGTCCTCTCCGGTCCATACTGGAAGATCTCAAAGGTGCCGCATGGTCCGCCCTCCTCCAAACACCTGATGCTTCTACACCCCACATTGATTTCACCAGCATTTGCCAGGGCCTGGATGAGAGCTATATCAAGTTTGTAGATTGCCTTATGAAAGCGCTGGAAAAACAGGTAAATGATCAAAAAGGTCTGCGATGAACTTATACGCAATTTAGCTTTCTGTAATGCCAGTATTGACTGCAGAAAGGTTCTGCACACCCTACGCCCTTGACCCTGAGCTGACCATCACTCAGATTGTTGACACTTGCACCTGCTGTGCAGTCTCAGACCATGACTCCAGCCTAGCCTAGGCTGCAGGCCAGGGTGCAATGGAAGCGCTGGTTGCAGCAAAAGTGCTTACCCGCAATAATAAAGGCAGGGGAAGCTGTTCTAACTGCTGGAAACCTGGACATGTGGCAAAGTCTGTAAATACAAGAATAATGACCATTTTCATTTCCACCAAACCCTCATTGCCACAGCAATTGCCCAAAATCTTCCCAAAGCCAGCAGCACTACCAGCCCACAGGAAACACCCAGAAAAGTGTGGAACAATCCCACATGATGACACCAAATGCGAGGTCGTTCCATCCCACCCTTCCATCAGTGATAGAAAATCAACATGTAGATCTCATCCAGTCTATTGGGACTGGCCCATCTCCTCAGAGGAGCTCGACCTGCGACATGTCATGCCAGGGACTCAAAAGCAGTTGGTAAGTGCACTTTCCATTCAAATTGATGACACATTCACAAAAATCCCAATGGGCAAGTATGGGCCACAAGACCTGCCCAGAGACATTTTGATTTTAGCAGACACTAGAGAGGACTTGGAAGGCCTTACCATTCTGCCCGAAGTTTTTACTATAATGTCATGACAAGAAATTTCTGTCCAAGCAATATGTTTAAACCCTCCCATGTTCATACCCAAAGGAACAGTTGTTGCACAAGCTTACCTCCTTCAATGGAGATGGAAAATCCATCCAACCCTCTTGTAATGTGGAATAGGATTATGTGCTGTGACAGACTGGAAGTAGAGTGCACCTTGTCACATGAGGGAAAGAAGATTCATCTGTCAGGACTGTTGGATGCCAGGGCAGATGTTACTATCATCTTGTGCTCCAAGTGGCCAAAAGAATGGCCCATGGTTCTAGTTTCAGGGGTCATTTCAGGTATTGGTGAGGCAACAATGAGTTTCAGGAGTCAAGACACCGTTTGTTTCCAAGGCCCAGAAGGCAGGACTGCCACCATCAGACCTTTTGTGATGGGACACACTTAGGGCAGGGACCTATTGTCCCGATGGGGACTTGGCTAGAAATCTTCAAGCCACCACAGGATTTCTAGCTGGGGCCACTGAGCAGTGTGCCACCCTGCAGCTCTCATGGAAAACAGATCAACCTGTCTGGGTGGATCAGTGGCTCCTCCCAGAGAAGAAATTAAAAGGCCTCAGTGCCTCGTTCAGGAGCAACTATCCAAGGGCCACATTATACCATCTACCAGCCCTTGGAACACACTGTCTTTCTGATCAATAATCCAGGCAGAGACAGGTGGTGGCTCCTGCAGGACCTCCGTAAAATCACTCAGGTCCTGGAAGACATGGGTCCCTTGCAACCTACCGTACCTTCTCCCTCCGTGCTACTGAGGGATTGGCAGATGGTCATCATTGACCTCTAGGACTGTTTTTTAACATTCCGCTGAACCTCGAAGATGCCCCTGATTTGCCTTTTTCGGTCCCATCCCCGAATAAACAGGTGCCTCTACAGAGATATCATTGGATAGTTTTGCCCTAGGGCACGAAAAACAGCCCAAGAATTGGCCACTGGTTTGTGGCCCATACGCTATCTCCCATTAGAGACAATTCCCAGATATGATAATTCTTCATTATATGGATGACATTCTGATTTGTGGAAAGACTTCCACCATTCTAAACCTTGCTTTAGCCAGTGTTTCCAAAGCAGTTCAAGACATGGGGTTTGAGGTAGCCCCAGACAAGATACAACTGTATCTCACAGTGGAAATACCTTGGCCTCAGGATTGCAGAGAGAACCATCGTACCCCAGCCACTTGACACCTAGAAGGATCTCAGGACCCTGCGATAATTCCAACAACTTTGGGTGGAAGCATCAGCTGGGTTTGTTCTCTGCTAGGAATTACAACAGAAGACTTCGTACCGCTGTTGCAGCTTCTAAAAGGCAGCGAAGACCTGGACTCTCTACGATCACTTACATCAGAGACCAAGCAAGCGTAAGTAAAGTGGCTGATGCTTTAAGAGCTAAACAAGCCCACAGGTACAGTCTGGCCCTACCTTTCTGTCTCGCCATCCTCGGTCCTAGTTGCCAATTTTATGCCCTGCTTTTTCAGTGGGATAAAAGGTCACCTGATGTGACGGCGTGCACAACAGTTTTTGGGTAAGGGAAAGAAGAGAGGTTTTTTTTTTTTTTTTAGAAGGGTTTTTTTTTTTTTTTTTTATATATTTTTTTATAAAAATATTATAAAAAAAAAAAAAGGAGGTTTTGGAGAAGGGGGGAGGCAAAGAAAAAAAAGAAGGAAAAGCGCTTGGATAGCTTAAGGGAGGGCCGCGAAGGAGAGGCCAAGTGCCTTTATTTTGTCTTTTCATTAAAAAAAAAACCATATAACCATCTTCCTTCTTCCTCTTGCACCACCCACCACCAGCTATTTTTTTTTTTTTTTTTTTTTTTCTTTCGCTCTCTTAGTTATTTAAAAAAAAGGTTTTTTTATGTGGTTTTTTTTTTAGTGTTTGTGTGAGGTCTCATTATTATTGAGTACGTCTTCAGAGTCCACCAATCCAACAAAACAATAACAACACCACAAGAAATTATGGCTCAGTTGATCATCAAAGCTCATGCTCGTCTATTCTCCTTAGCAGGAATCGACCTTCATACAATTTATTTACCCCTCAGCACTGAGAATCTTAATTGGCTTCTACAAACATCTGAACCTCTTCAATTTGCTCTTGATAGCTACCCTGGCCAGCTTTCAATTCATTATCCCAACCACAAAACTTTTACATCAAATTTTAATCTTTTTACCGAACCCATTCATGGACCAAATCCCTAAAGGCTCTAACCATCTTCAGTGACAGATCTGGGGGATCTCACAAATCTGTGATAACATTGAAAGATCCAGAGACCCAACAGTGGAAAAAGACAGTGGAAATCATCCAAGGGTACCCTCAGATTGATGAATTGGCAGCAGTGGTCAGAACCTTCTCAAAAATTCCAAGAGGCCCTCAATTTAATTAAAGACTAGGAATACATTGCTGGGGGTAGTTCAGAGGTCAGAAAATTCAGTTCTAAAAGAAGTTTCCAACCCCAAACTGTATGAATTACCTTCTCACTTACTTTATATGTTATCCTACCAAGATCATCCTTATTATGTTAAATACACCCGTTCCCACACCAACCTTCCTGGTTTTATAGCTGAGGGAAATAGGTGAGCCGATACTTTGGCAATGATAGCACAGAACACCTCGCCAAATATTTCTGAAGAAGCAAAAAATAAGTCATTAATTCTTCCATCAAAATGTGCCTGCCCTACATCAAATGTTTAAAATATTTCTAGACCAAGCCAGGACAATTGTCACCACTTGTCCCAGTGGTCAATCCAATCCCCTTCCATCTATCAGAGCTGGAGTCAGTCCCCAAGGATTGCAGAGTCTCCAGCTCTGGCAGACAGACGTGACACACTACATTCCCTTTGGTAAACAAAAGTACATTCACATATCTATAGATACATTCTCAGGAGCAGTCCTCGTCAGCAGACTCAGGCAAAAAGGCCAAAGATGCCACCAAACATTATATGTTAGCCTTTTGCACCTTGGCCGTTCCAAAAGAAATAAAGACAGACAACGGCCCTGTGTACACCTCCAAACTGTTCCATCAATTCTTAGATCAATGGGGTGAACGACGAGTCACAGGCATACCCCCATAACCCCACCAGACAGTCCATTGTCGAAAAGGGCACATCGCTCCATCAAGCAGGTCCTTAAACAACAGAAAGGTGGCGTCCAGACTATATCTCCCATTGAGACACTGGCAAAGGCCCCTTTATATTTTTCAGTTTTTGAACGACTCATTCATGGAGCTTACTCCCCCGATGCTCCGGCACTTCTCTAATTTGACTCAAGCCCAATTAAAAGAAATAATGCTGGTGTTGATCAAAGACCCTGAAAAAGACCAGATTATGGGCCCCCTTTCCTTAATAACGTAGGGGAGAGGGTATGCTTGTGTCTCTACAGGATCAGGCCCAAGGTGGATCCCAGTTGAATACATCAAATCTTTTGTAGAGGTGAAAAATCACAGAATCACAGAATGACTAGGTTGGAAAAGACCTTCAAGATCATCAAGTCCAACCCATGCCCTAAGCACCTTAACTAAACCATGGCACCAAGTGCCATATCCAGTCTTATTTTGAATACATCTAGGGATGGTGACTCCACCACCTCACCAGGCAAGCCATTCCAATATTTTATCACTCTTTCTGTGAGAAACTTCTTCCTAATATCAACCTGTATTTCCCCTGATGCAGCTTGAGGCTGTGTCCTCTTGTTCTTGACAGTTGTTGCCTGGAGAAAGAGACTGACCCCCACCTGACTACAAGGACTTTTCAGGAAGTTGTAAAGAATGATAAGGTCACCTCTGAGTCTCCTTTTCTCCAGGCTAAACAACCTCAGCTCCCTCAGTCATTCCTCATACGGCTTGTGTTCCAAGCCCCTCACCAGCCTTCTTGCTCTCCTCTGGACGTGCTCAAGCCTCTCAATGTCCTTCCTAAACTGAGGGACCCAGAACAGGATACAGCACTCAAGGTGCGGCCTCACCAGTGCTGAGTACAGGGGAAGAATGATCTCCCTGCTCTTGATGGCCACTCTGTTCCTGATATGGAAACTGATTCCTGAGAAACAGCAAAAAGATGACCAATAACAAATACCAAGCATGGAAAAGAAGGAAGCGAAAGGCCGACACAAATCTTTCTGGCGACACTACAAACCTTGACCTAGATGACGCAGCATTCTACTTGAACATACTTACCAGAATCTCCTGCAAAGAGCTTATGTGACTTGTTAAACTGTACAAAGGTGCTGCTATGTACTGTTGACAGTATATACCAGTCTTAATGAAATAGTATATGAAGATGTTATGAGTGGTTTTCAATACAATCCAAAGAATGCAAACCAAAAAGATACAACATTATGAAGATACACAGGCATCAAAGATGCTGTTTGTTTTATTTGCAGGTAGCCTGAGCCCCCAGAAGATGATGCCACCTGCAAAGAAAAGGCCATTGATCATTGTCAAAATGGTGTTATGGATGGCATTCACTGTGCCTCATGCCTTTGGCTGGGTGATCCCACAACCAGGACACAATGTGTGGGTCACTCTAGCAAAGACCTTAAAAAAGACAATATGTGCCTGTCCATGGGCAGTGTAGATAACCCGCTGTCGACGTGCCTAGTAGGAATACCCCTAGCAGCGAATGAGTACCCTTTCACAGGTAAGACACCCAATCCAGCTGGGAAGAGTGGACAAGGATTTTTACCGCATGCACCAGAGGAACCTCAGGAATTAGACTTACTGGGGTCCTCTAAAGCCACATTCTGCATTTACTTCTTTTATAAACAAACACATCAACCTTGGCCTGAATTCACTCATACTCAGTCTATTAATAGGAAACATGTAACACCAATCTGGAAAACTTCCAATTCATTATATTGGTGCAATTATCCTAGTGCCATGCCATCTTTGTCCTCACGTCATCCCAAGCAGCTCCCCTGGGGAGTGCTTCTTATCTGTGGAGACCAAGTGTTGTCCAGAATTCCATCTCACCTCCAAGGATGTCCATGCACCCCTTGGCCAGCTTGCCACCTTCACCCCAAAGATCACATTAATGCAGGATTGGAGACAGAAAAGTGAATTGGCCTGCAAAAAGGGATCATATGTCAAAATCAATGAAAATTGCTATGATCAAATTTCTAATTGGAACAAATTGCAGTGTCTACTTTTCTGCCCTGGACAGCTGCTGCAAAAGCCCTCAATGAGCTCTCTCACCTAGTGTGATGGCTTGGCAAGCAGGCCAATGCAACATCTGCTGCCTTAAATGACTTACCAATTCCGAAACTACTAGGCACGCAATCATGCAAAACTGTGCAGCTACAGACGTTCTTTTGCTCGAAAATGGACATGGCTGCCAAGAATTCCAAGGCATGTTCTGTTTCAACTTATCATTGCGCAGTGAAGCCATCCATCAGAGCATACAATACCTAAAAGGAAAAATACAAAAAAATCAATGAGACTGATGATGACTGGCTGAGCAAGCTTTTTGGAAGCTGGGGGCTCAAGGGCTGGCTTGCATCTTTGATTAAGACTATCATTTTGACTTTGTTTATAAATATTGTTGTACTAGTTGTGTTTTCTTGTTTAATTGTCTGCAAAGGTCTGTAGCAGAAGCTTTCATAGCAAAACAAAAGGGGGAGTTCTGAAGGCTCAGGGGCCTACCATCAGAGCCTCAATCCCCCAGACATGGAGGGAGGTAACAGGAATAGGTTATCCAGCTAGGGTGAGAAGCTTGCTTCTCCCATAGCATTTGCAGGCACAAGCTGATTTATGTAAAGTTATGTTATCCCATTGGCCCGTTGGCCCAATTACCCTAGTTCAACCCCTACTGCCCATGTTTTGTTAGTCTCTAGCATGTTCTCTTCTCTCTGTCCCTCCACTGGCCCTAGTTTATTGCAGTCATCCACCCCGTTTCCCTACTGGCTGACCTCACCCTTAACCCCTCCTTTGCACCATTTTCCCCCATATCCATTGAACCCTGACCCTCAGCCCCTCAGCTCCACCCTCACTACCCAATAGAAAACCCTGTTCCTTCAGCCTACACCCTGTCTTCGTCCCTGGAACCTCTTTGGCTCTGTACCCGGTTCTTGTCTACCAATAAACCCAGTTTGCTGGAGATCATATGAAGACCCATCCTGTCTATCCTGTCACCTTTCTGAGGTAGTAGTGAGCTTTGGGTTTGTGAGTGCCAGATGCTCCAAGGGCCTCAGTAGTGCCACAACGCTACACCTCTGGGTCTCAGCAGTCCCTGAGCCCCAAATGACACAAACCTGATGAGTTGTGCTTTCCACTCCAGTGGCTGCACTTGGACCTTGGCTCTGCACAGGAGAGCTCTTCATCCACTTTCTCTCTTTTCCTCCCTCTGGGCATGGAGGGAGCTTGTGACTTCAGCATGGGACTTATGTGCGCAAAGAGCAAATCTGGGCAGAATTGGGGCAGGGAGGGTTTGGGGGGACCTTGGGATCTGTGCTGGGCACAGAAGGTGTTTTCCATTGCTCTGAGACTGTCTGCTGTGCAAAGTGGATTTAATATTCAGCAGAGGAATGACTTTTGCATTGGATGGAACTATGCCTTCCCTTGGCTTGGTTGGCTGACAGTGAATGCACATCCCTCTGTGTCTTGGGCAGCTCCTTCTGCAAGGAAAGCAGGTGGGAGTTGGAGCTAAGGAGCTGAAAACTACATGTCCAGCCTGGGCTGGAGGGAGCTCAGATTTGCACAAGGCTGCTCTGAGTGCCAGGGCTTGGATGGGGGAAATGGTGGGCTGGGGGCAGGGACAGAGTCTGATTGATTGTCAGCCATGAAGGGTCTTGATTTTCATGTCTATTCAAACTGCATGAGGAGGCACTTGGATTCAATGTCATTTGAAGATTGGACACATGATGAATTAACTGGAGAAAACCCTAAACAGGACCTAAAAGACCTTTTTCGTTGTCTTTTTAAATAGAATACATTCACTTTGAATACACTACTGAAATCTGTTGAATTAACCACAAAAGACTTGAAAACTTAAATCAAATTTTTTTCGCAGAGGCTTGGCTCCTTGGTTGAGGTGTTCTGAAAGTTAATGAGCCCTGGGACTCTGAATTCCTGCACTGAAGAGCTAAAGGCTGAACAAGCCTCTGGAGCAGTAAATTTCAGCAGCAGCCTCCGAGTTGCTGAGGATGTCAGCAGCACCCAGTGAGGCCATCCCTGCCCAGAGACCGTGGGGGAATGGGCAGACAAGGAGAGTGTCCCTGGGGCTGGGGCAGCACAACTCAGAGGCAGCAGCGGCTCCAGCTGGGAAATGGAGTGTGGAATGTGGCTGGGAAAGCCCTGCCTGGGCTGTGCCAAGCAGGACAGACAAGCCCTGACTCCCATCCCACTCTCTCAGTGAGACATTTAAAAGGAATTACAATTATTTGTGTACTCTGGAGAAATATCAACATATTCTCAATATTCTCACTGGAGAAATACCAACAAGAGATACTCAGGAGCTCAAAACAACAAAACAGCCTTTACTGGCAACTTTATAAAATCAGAGAAACTTTGAACAAAGGTTTAATGTGATGTTCAATCAACAGAAAACACTTCTCAAAGCATTGCCTTGGCCCATTCAACTTCACAAACTCTAAGCCTGTTCAATTTTAAGGTACTCAAAATTTGAAAGGGGAGGGAATTAGAAGATAAAGAAAGAGAAAAAGACAAATAAGATTTAGAGAAACACACACAGAGCTACCAACTCCTGGATTCCAGCAGTGTTTAGATGGAAATTCCAAGAGGAGGTAGGATCAAGATGTGTGCTTGCCTTGTGGTGAGCCTTAAATACCCCTTGGTCTTCCTGGGCCCTTCCCCAGGTGGGAATTGGGCTCATTTGGTCACTCAGGAGCTGGGCTGGGGGCTCCAGAGGTGGGTGTGGAGCATTACCCGTACTGTGCCAGGGAGTGGCAGACACTGCTGGTCTGGGATAGAGGCTCTGGGGGATTGGGGTTCCAGGGGAGGGCAGTGCTGGGCTTACAGGGCAGGGCAAGGCTGGACCCGCCCCTTCCTCCCCTGAACACAAAATGTTTCCAGCCAACCATCTTCTCCAGTCTTTCACAACAGGCAATGTTGGAGGTGAAATCCCAATTTTGGCCATGGGTACCTAGATAAGAAGTCAGACAGTTCTTTTCCATAGCAAGGAAAGCACGGAGCCCCAGTGCTCCAGGAGCTGATGAGAGGCAGCCCTTGACATCCCAAGATCAGCCAGAGCTGTCAGGTGGCCCCTGGGAGGCCAAGCCAGCCAGACCTGCTCCATGTTCCCTGGGTTCCATGGGGCCCCACAGTGTCCCAATGGTCCCTTGCTTCCATGGGGCCCTGAGGTGTCATAATGCCCCCTTGGTGACACGAGGCCCTGAAGGTTGGAATGGTCTCCAAGGTTCCATCAGGCCCCACAGAGCCATAATGGCCTCTGGGTCCATGAAGCCCCTCTGTGTCACCATGGCCCCTCGGTTCCATGGGCTCCAGTGGTGCCACAATATCCCCTGGTTCCACGGCCATGGTGCCACAATCGTACACAAATTTCATGGCTCCATGGTGCCACAATGATCCCCTCGGTTCCATGGGCTCCAGTGGTGCCACAATGATCCCCTTGGTTCCATGGGCTCCAGTGGTGCCACAATGATCCCCTTGGTTCCATGGGCTCCAGAGGTGCCACAATGATCCCCTCGGTTCCATGGGCTCCAGTGGTGCCACAATGATCCCCTCGGTTCCATGAGGTCCCCACGGTGTCCCAGGGATCTCCATGGGAAGGAAAGAACCCAGCCCCAGTGTTGCAGGGGCAGCCACCAGAGGCCAAGGCCAGCCAGCCTTGACAGTACTGGCAGATTTTGCCTGGGAGCAACCCTTGGATATTCAGAATTTCAGAGGTGGAATCCCAATTTCAGCCATGGACACCAGAGGAGAAGGATGGTTCTTTTCCATAGGAAGGAAAGCACAGAACACCGGTGGTGTTTCAGGGGCAGATGAAAGGCGGCCATCAGAGGCCCAGGCCAGCCAGACCTCTCTGTCCTGGCAGCTTTTGTCTGAAAGCAACCCTTGGATATCGGGAATTTGGGAGGTGGAACCCCAATTTTGGCTGTTTCTGTATAGATAAGAAGGACGGTTCTTTTCCATAGGAAGGAAAGCACCCAGCCCCAGAGTTTGGACAGCAGGGGAGAGGCACCCCCAGGAGGCCAAGGGCAGCCAGACCTGTCAGTCCTGGCAGCTTTTGTCTGGGAGCTGTCCTTGGATATAGGGAATTCCAGAGGCAGTTGCCCAATTTTGGCCATGAGTGCCTGGTTGAGATGGATGGTTTTTCCCATAAGAAAGAAAAGCACATGATCCCAGGGTTTCAAAGGCAGATGAGAGGTGGCCCCAGGTAGCCAAGGCAGCCAGATCTGTCTCTCCTGGCAGATTTCATCTGGGAACAATCTTTGCATATAAGGAAATTTGGAGGAGGAATCCCACTTTTGGCCGTAGGGCCCCTGGAGGAGGATCAGGACAGTTCTCTCCCATAGGAAGGAGAGCCCAGAGCCCCAGTGCTTCAGGGGCAGATGAGAAGCAGCCCTCGACATGCCAAGGTCAGCCGGACCTGTCAGGTGGTCCCCAGGAGGCCCAGATAGACAGACCTGTTCCATGTTCCCTTGGTTTTGTGGGAGCCCACAGCGTCCCAATGGTCTCCTTGGTTCCGTGAGGCCCTGGAGTGTCACACGGTCTCCCTTGCTTCTGCAGTGTCACAGTGGCCCCTGCTTCCATGAGGCCTTGCAATGTCACAAGCTATGGTTACCTGATGTGTCACCATGGCCCCTCGGCTCCATGTGCCCTCGCTGTGTCACAGTGGCTCCTCCGTGACACTACGGGCTGCACAAGGTTACCACGGACCCTTGCTTCCTTGTGGCCTCCGAGTTTCACTATGGTCTCCTTGATTCCATGAGGCACCACAGTGTCACAATGGCCCCTTGGTTCCACGAGGCTCCCCAGTGTCACCATGGTGTCATTGGACCTGCATTGTCACAACTGACCCATGGCTCCATGAGTTTCCCCAGTGTCACCATAGTGTCCTTGGACCTGCATTGTCACAACTGACCCATGGCTCCATGAGGTTCCCTAGTGTCACTGTGGTCTCTGTCAGAGGCTGGATGAGATCGATGTCCCCAGACACCTTAGGATGCTTGGAATGCCCGTGTCGGGCCAGGGGTGGGTCAGGCCTCAGTTTGGGATGGGACAGAGCTTCACCCCCTGCCCTGGCCTGGCAGATCCGTCAATTACACAGCAGGCAATGCTAACCAGCTCTGATTGGCCAAGGTGTCAATGAATCACACACCATGAGCAGGGTAACCCAGGTCTGATTGGGCAGTCTGCCAACCAATCACACACCAGGGTTGGTACCAACCCTGACTCTGATTGGCCAAGCAACCAGACATCCTACTAAGGGGCGGGCCCCTAGAGTCCCAGCGCTTTAAAAGACAGAGCCTGTGCTCAGCCCATGGCTTGGGCTCTGCCTTGTTTTGGGGTTTGTGGCTCACATACACTGCATCCCTAGTAGTTGGCAGCCAAATCTGTGTCTTTTTGTATCTCTTCTGTCTTTCTGTCTCTTTCCCTTTCTTCACCTTTAAATCCTTTTTCCTGGAGCACTTCTGGGTAACTGAACATCTTAAGGGTTTAAAGGTTTCCAGGTTAGGTGGGCTATGTTAATGAAGTCAATGCTATGAAAAGTATTTGATGTTGAAGTGTGTAGCAGTGCAGGGGCTACCAATGTTCCTGGAGTGTCCTGTGTTTCCAAGCCCGGAGCCTGCTACTAAAAATGATGCTGACAGAAAGAGGCAAGGATGGGTCTTCATGTAATCTCTAGCAGCTGGGTTTATTGAGAGACAGGAATGGGGTACGGTGCTGAAGAGGGTTCAGGGACAAAGACAGCAGTGAGCCAAAGGGCAGGCTCCAATGAATACAAGAGAAAATGGTGCAGAGGTGGGACTGAGGGCAGGGTCAGCCAACAGGGCAACAGGGGCAGAAGAATGAGCCAAAATGGGGCTAATGGGAGCATGGGGAGAAGAGAACATTTCAGGGCTGTCCTAGTTTAGAGCAAATTTTGGAAAGAATCCCCAAAGGGGCTCCTCTAGGAAAGACGATTCAATCGGCCCCTCCCTGCAACCGGTCCGGGAGAAAATACCTCCTTTGAGAAAAGTGGAAAAAAACTGTTTATTAAACAATAAAACCTAAACAATATAAAACAATAAAACCCCTTGCCGCTCCAAAAGAGATGACAAACTGAGAAAACCCCCCGTTCCCGGGTTGCAGCTCAGCTCACTCAGTCTCTGATCAGTCCCTCCAGTGCTGGAAATGTCACAGGCCAGGCCCAGCCCGGTGACCACAGGTGGAGCTGCCGGTGCTCTTCTGGTGTTCAGTCCAGAGCAGGTTTCAAGAAGTCCAAAGAAAAGGGAAAAAACCACAGTCCAGGGAACTTCTTTGCCTTGGCTAGCTAAAACTAACTAAAAGCAAAGGAGAGCTCTGTCCCACTGTCTCTCCATCTGCAGACAACACAGTCCAGGAGGAGGAATGCGGGGGACTCAGTGCAGTGTCTGAAAAAAACTGTGCGCTTCTTCTCTCCCCCCTTCACTCTCTGCAACGAGTCTTAAAGGTGCAAAACTTATTATTCAGCATAAACAAAATGAGACGATTGGGGATAAAAGCATCATATAGTCAACCCAGGACAAGGGGTTAACTGTATATGGGAGATAAAAGCTGAACTCAGGTAAGCAGGCCAATGGGCTATTGCAGTGCATGCTAATTTTTATTAAGTTGATTGTTCAGTTGTTTAATGGTACATTCTGTTATCCCCCATGTTTTCCCCACTTGGTTCCTCCCTGTGCTGTGCCCTCTCTTCCAAATGTCCCTCATGCTGCCTCCTCTCTTTGCTCCAGACATTTCCCTGCCTGTCAGGGCAACCCTGCTCCCACTGCCCTGTCTGTCAGTGTAAACCCATCCCCGTGTTCTAGAATCTTCCTTGCCAATTACTGCCAGGACCAATCCCTAGTTGAGCCCTCTCTCCTCCCCTCATCCTGATTAGCTGTTGTTCTGGAAGCCACAACTTAAGTGTATCCCCATTGGTTACCTTGTTGTATCCACCCCCTGTTTTGCAAAAGTTTAAAAACCCGTGCACAGCAGTACTTGGGGCTCTTCTCACCTGTGTTCCCTTTGGCTTTCTTCTCCTGTATTCCCCTTTCCCCCTCATCACCTAATAAACGAGCTGGACTTCTTGCCACGACAGAGCCTCTCCTGCCTCCTTTACCTGGTCTCCATCGCACCTCCGAGAGTGTCTGGTTTCCTGGGTATTTGGCTCCAAGGTTCCGACTTTGGCAATATCCAGCCAAGTGGGTTCCCCACACTTGCCATTGCCCCCAGACCATCCCTGAGCTAGCCTGGGCTCCGGAAGGCAGTGGCAATGGGCCAATGGAATATCATTACCTTACAGAAATCTACAAATGTTTGCAGAGACCTATGGGAGAGGCATCTTTTTCACCCTAACTCTGGGCTTTGCGGTTTCACTTAAAGCCAGCTCCCCATGGCCTGGGGATTGAAACACTAATTGAAGGCCCCTGGGCCTCCACAGAAGTGGCTGTTGTATTAAATCCAATTACTAAAGTTCCTTGTTTGTCTATATTTTGCCAGTAAAATTTTGTGTCATTTTGACCTCTTAGCCCAGTCGGTTAGAGCATGGTGCTGGTATCACCGAGGTTGTGGTTCAATCCCTGTGTGGGCCATTCACTTACTAGCTGGACTTGATCATCCTTGTGGGTCCCTTCCTACCAAGAATATTCTTTGCATCTGGCTGTGGTAAATAGGTATGATTCGTGCTGACAAAATTGAAACAGTAATCAATATTGATGCAGTAATTATTATTTGGAAATAATAAAACAGGTAAAAGTTGTAATGTCAAGAAAAAAAGGGAGAGGAGGGGGTCCCCCCCCCCTCCCTGCAGATGTTCAAGGACAGGAGGAAAAAGCAAGAGATAACAGTTACTAAAAATTAACAGAAAGAAGGGAAAATCTGGTTGGGTGCCAGGAAAATGCCAGCTATAAGAGATTTATTGTTTTGATGCTTAAATGTAGTAATATGTTAGTCTTGGCTTACATTATACTAGCTTGGTGCACATGTGTAACCCAAATGTGAATTAAAGGACATCGAGGAAGAAGACAGGCCTTCATCAAAAACGACCCCCAAAGACTGGTGCGACCACCAAAATGAGTTGTGGAGCATGCGCGGCAAAGGTGGTGATGAGGGCAGAGGTGGAAGTGTGATGAATCGAAAATGGGAGGAGATGACATTGACGCATGGCTTATAAGGGGGGAATCTTCACTTGGCAAGCTCGTACGTGAGGTGGCCGGGGTCCAAGAGCCCTGCACTCCGTACCGCACAGTTATCTTTTGCTTATGCGCTATTATTGGAACCAAATTATCCCTTATTTTAATCAAATTATATTGTCAATATTTCAAGTGTATCCAATTTTATATATTTTCTAAACTATTAAATTAAAATTGCTGCTACCTCTAATATTGTTTGGGGTTTTTTATGATGGGATAATTGGGCAAACATAACCATTTTGGTGCTGAAACCCGGGACTCTCTTAAGTCCAGGGAGGTGGATAGCTTCTGGGAATGAGCTCCCCACCAGACTTTTAAGTGGTCCCAAGGCTAGACCACTCTCCCTTTGGAAAAGAGAGTCTTTATTACAACAACGCATAAGCAAATTTGTTATTAAAAGCGCGCAAGAGAGGCTCCCATCAGAGTGCCAGCTTATAGGAGAGAGAGTACCCATATAAAACTTCTTTGTGCATGAAGACACTCGTGAGAAAAGGAGGCTGTGAGTATCACGAGGTTTTAGGTCTGGGGGGTGGTTGTACGCATGTGTGAGTGTGTGTGGAGTATCTGAGACGGGGGCTGGGCAGTCCCAGACCCCCGAAGCGAGTGGGACCTCCCGGTACCGCGTTTTCGTGTTTTCCAAGAGGAGACCGGCCGGGAAAGGAGGGAAGTGAGAGAAAAGTGAACGAGGGGGAAGGAGGGAGTCCCTTGTCCAAGTACCTGTGGGAAGGTCCTTCAGCAGGAGGGATTTACTCAGTAGGGAGACTGAGAAGGAGAGTGATTGAATAGGTTCAATTTCCTTGGAGGGCTGGTAGCTGGCAATTTAGTATGTGATTAGATGGTGAGAGGATGTGGCTAATACATTGACAAAGAGGGAGAGACAGGAGTGGAACAAGTAGATTGCAGAGGGAAAGATAGGAGTGGAACAAGTAGATTGAAAAGGCAGTGTGACAAAGTAGTAAGTGAGGAAGTTGAACCACGAGGTGAGTGTGGGAAACTAAGATTTTCCTGGTACCGGGGATCTCTTGGTTTGTTGCTGCCAGAGATGGGTCAGGAAAAAAGTAAATCCCTTGACCCAGGGGTTGCGGATGGTGTGAAAAATCCACAGGAGTCTGGAGTATTCGGGAACCCTGAGGGGGGTTCTCAGGAAGGGAGCATTCCTCAGGACAGCCCACTGGGGATGATACGGTTTTGGGATGAATAGGAATACCAAAGAGGAAAAAGTAAACAGAAAATTATTAAGTATTGCATGTTTGAATGGACAAAGGAAATGATCTGGAAAAATAATTTATTTTGGCCTAAGTTTGGATCATTTGAGGATTGGATTTGCCAATCCTCAAATATATATATGTGAATTCAAAAGACCCTGTTAATCAGGAGGAGAGTGAGTATGCTGCCTTATGGAGTCCTGAGCAGAGAAGCAGGTTTGTTGTTCAGAGGCAGGAAGCTGGGGGTTACCCATTATATCCTTTATTAACCAAAGGGCAGGTGGTTAGAAGGAACAGGCAGGAGCCGTGGGACCTACTGAATCATCTCCCACCTCCTTATGGACAACCCAACCAGCTAGCTCAGCCACAGGCCCCTGAGGGTCCCCCCGTAAATCCAAATGCACCTCGTGTTCAAGTGCAACCGGTGGCACACAGAACCAGAGGCAGAGGCAGAGGGAGACAAGGGGAGGAAAATGATGAAGATGAGGGGGAAGAAGGGAGAATCGATTATACCCACTTAGAGAGGTTCCCATGGCAGATCCAGGAGAGGGGCCACCTATTGGTTATGTGAGTGCTCCCCTAAATACTGGGGATGTCAGGGAGTTTAAGAAGGAGATGGGCAAACTGATAGAGGACCCCGTCGGAGTAGCAGAAAAGTTAGATCAGTTTTTGGGACCAAACACATATACCTGTGTGGAGATGCAGTCTATCCTAGGAATTTTGTTTACAAGAGAAGAGAGAGAGATGATCAGACAGGCAGGAATGCGGATTTGGGACAGAGAACGTGAGGGACAAGGGCGGGGTGATCAGAAATGGCCTATGCAAGATCCAAATTGGAATAATCAGAATGCAGAGCATAGGCAGAATATGAGTGATCTCCGGTGGATAATTATTCAAGGAATTTGGGGGGCAATGCCTAGGGGACATAACATAGGAAAAGCTTTGAGTGAGCATCAGAGAAAGGATGAGTCCCCGGCAGAATGGTTAGAGAGATTAAAGAAAGACTTGCAGTTATATTCAGGTATAGATACTGATACTGCAGCAGGGCAGGTTCTGTTAAAAACTCAATGTGTGGCGAAGTCTTGGGGAGACATCAGGAAGAAGCTGGAAAAATTAGAAGCCTGGCAGGACAGGGGACTGCAGGAGTTACTGAGAGAAGCACAAAGGGTGTATGTTAGAAGAGATGAGGAAAAGCAGAAAGCAGATGCCAGAATTTTGGTGGCAGCAGTTAAAGAAATGCAGGCAGCTTTGAATACAGAAAAACCCGCAGGGAAAAACAAACAGCAGAGGTCAGGATCTATTTTTAGGTATACAGGACCTGTATGTTTTTTCTGCCACAAGAAAGGGCACTTACAAAATTCTGGCCCTACCTTGAAGGGTGCAGGACCCACCTGTTTTTTCTGTCATAAAAAGGGGCACCTACAAAAAAAATTGCAGGAAGAAACAGTAAGATGAGAAAACTTTTCAGGAGGATCAGGGAGGTCAGGGGCTCTGTTTAATGAAGGGGACTGAAATACCACCAGAAGAGTCCTTGATAAAGTTAAAAATAGGCCCCCATAGTGAAGAAGTTATATTTTTAGTAAATACAGGAGTTTCTCGGTTGACAGTGAGAAACTTACCCCAGGGATGTGAGATAAGTCGTGAGCGAGTTCCAGTAATCGGAGTTACGGGAGAAGCTTTTCCCATTCCTGTAATTAAAGGGGTGCAAATTGAAACAGATGACAAATTTGGAGAAAATTATTTACTGTTGATACGGGAGGCTGAGAATAATTTATTAGGCAGAGATCTAATAATAGCCTTGGATTTACAGATAAAACCCTGTGAAGGAAAACTTAAAATTTATTCTTTAACTGAAGAGGATCATGACCTTACAAGAAACAGAAATTCAGCAGAAGACCCTTTCCCTTTCACTAGCAGAACTGGCAGCTAGAAGGAAATTAGGAGCAACATTTAAGGAGGGAAAGTGGGTTCTTCCTGATGGCAGGATTATGATGCAAAAACCAGTGGCATGTCCGATCTTAGATAACTTGCATGGACGGACACACTGGGGAAGAAGAGCCCTTTGTGATCACTTTTTAAAATTTGATGGGTGTATAGGGATATTTGAAATTGGAAAACAAATTATCCAGGGGTGTCTCACCTGTCAAAAGGTAAATAAAAAGGTGTTGAGGAGCCCCCCCTCTGGAGGACGCAAAACAGCCTACAGGCCATTTGAAAAGATCCAGGTTGATTTTACAGAATTGCCTAAAGTGGGTCAGTGGAAATATTTGTTAGTTATAATAGATCAATTAACTCAGTGGGTTGAAGCATTTCCAGCAGCTCGGGCTACAGCTCAAACAGTGGCTAAAATATCGTTGGAACATGTAATTCCAAGATTTGGACTAGTGAGGGTTATTGATTCAGACCAGGGTACGCATTTCACTTCTAAAATAATTAAGGACCTGACTCAGGCCTTAGGAATTGCTTGTGAATATCATACTCCATGGCATCCTGAGAGCTCGGGACGGGTGAAAGAATGAATCAAACTATTAAGCAACAATTAACTAAGCTGATGGTAGAAACAAAATTGCCCTGGACCAAGTGTCTCCCTTTGGCTTTATTAAACATCAGAACTAAGCCCCATTCTGAGACCGGGATCTCACCATACGAGATGTTATATGGAATGCCCTATCCTCAGGGTATGACAATGGATCCTTCGGTAGCTGGGGATAGAACCATCCAGGGATACATAACAACTATTGCAAACAATCTGAAGGAGTTAAGAGAAAAAGGAGTTTTAGCTCAAACAACTCCCCTGGATTTTCCAATCCATTCTATTCGACCAGGACATCATGTGTTAATTAAATGCTGGAAGGGAGAAAGCCTGGAACCACGGTGGGAGGGACCACTTTTAGTTCTGCTGACCACCAAAACTGCAGTCCGAACAGCGGAGAGGGGTTGGACACATGCATCAAGAGTAAAAGGGCCAATACCTGATTGGAAAATTGTCTCGACACCAGGAGATTTAAAAGTAAAATTAAGAAGGACTTGAAAATAGGTAGGCCTTTTTCTTACAGAAGATTGGAGTAAGAATGTAATTTATGACATAGCAACAGGAGTAATGTGAAAATATGGTGGGATTTAAGCTGATTTTTATTAATCCTGATTTATTAAGAATGAACCAGGCATCCTGGAGTGGCTGCCGACCTGAATTCCCTTGAGCTCGGAGGCAGAAGAATGCCGGTGGAAAAGAATAAAAGACTTTCTTAATCGGTGGGAACGGCCTGAAAGGATCAAAGACCTCCTCCGGGGTCACCCACCAGCAACATTATTAGAATTGGTTACAGAACTGCAATTCCCGAAACTGAGATTGATAACACCTGTTGTTGAAAGAGTCCAGAGACAAGTAAATCGGTGGGAGTGTGGTAAACATGGTTTAAAGTGTCATCCCTGGATATGTATTGTTTGCACACTTTGCCTTAACTCATGGTGGAAAGTAACAAAGAGGGAAGGAGAGACAATTGATTTGCTTGTTTTTCTATGGTTATGTATTTAGTCAGCTAACTATAGAACGCATTGCTAGTGATTTTTTTGGGATACCTTTGAGACTGAGAGACAGGACCCTTCCAGCAGCAATTGGATTCATAGAGAACTTAGATCAATTGGTTCTTGCTATATTGGCTATAGCACAAATAAGAGAACAAACAATTCATGATCTTATAGACCAGTGTCTCATAATTGATAGTTGTTGTGTAGAAGAAGTCCATATACCACATCATAGGTGCATTCTGGGGGCAGATTGGCACTGCGAGTGTGACTATTGGAGGTGGCGACTTTAATAAACTCCCCACCCTTGAAGCAGAAAATAATTAGTAAAACCTTATTGTGGTTGGCACATCCCTGAAATTTTGGAAAATATAGGTTTATGGTGTTCCGGCCTAACCTTTTCCCTGTTCTTTTCATTTTAGTTATCTCTTTCTAACCAGCCAAAACTAAAAATGGCATTTAAAAGAGGACAAGCAAACTCTGTGGGGCTCTGGGTGCCAAGGAAACTAAAAGAATCAGTGACTAGATCCCGGGATATTACCTTTGCTACTGAGAAGACTGGCATCTCGGCCCTTGGTTGCAACCCAAGGGGCCTTGAGAAACGTAGAGAGGTAGATTTCCTGAGGATTATTTTCACTGTGATCATTCTGGTACCCTGGACGGTTGACCAAAGTCAGAAAGCCACACTGGACAGAATACAAGAAACAAAAGGATCGGCAATGAAAAAGCAAACAGGGCAAAAACCAAGTCCCAGCAATTTCAATATCTGTGACTATTGCAATCACCCTGTGTGGATTAAGGACAAGATGGAATTTGTGTTTGTGACACACCCGTATGTTAGTTCTGCCTGCTACAATTGCAGCAGTTTTATAGATGTTTGTGTTAAAGAGGGAAAGATGTATTGGGTAGGGAAAAATTTGGGATATAATGGACAAGCTCCTTATCTCCATGGTAATCAGATTTGCCCTCAATATGAAAGGTTCTTTTGTTTTGAAAGAGATGATAATGGAGATGATCCAAGTATAGGCATAGGAAGCCGAGCACTAAGACAAAATTTGAAAGAGAAAATGAAAGAAGAAAAGGAAACAAAGGAGAATAGAGGAAAGAACAGGAGAAAAGAGTCAAAAGAATTGGCTGAATTATACAAACAGCTAAAACAGCACCACAAAGATTGGGACCTGCCAACTTCGAATAAGAATCTGTTTGTGGGATTGATGCAAGAAATTGCCACAGAATTGGGATTATCCAAATGTTGGATTTGTGGGGGTCTAAAAATGGCTGAAAGATGGCCATGGAAAGGTGAGAGCTTAGCTCCAGAGCAATTTTTAAAATGGAACCACACCCAGATTTCTGGAACATTGAAGAGACCTGAAGGATGGATTTTAAGCCATCAAGTAATTGGAACCATTTGTATAACTTGAGAAGGAAAGAAATTTAATAAAGTAGTGAGGCATACTCCTTGTAAATCCACATTGGTAGTCAATATGGATAATCGTTCAAAAGTTTGGCGACCTGAAACTCCTGTTGGATATTGGAGACCAATAAAAGAAATAAACTGTGAATGGGATGAACAGATTGATTCATGCTGGTACAGAAGTCCTGGAGCTAACCCCTACCAATCCACCAACAGCCTGAAGTCTTATTGAGAACAACCAGAGAAAATTGATAAGAAATGGAAAGCCCCAGATGGGATATATTGGATTTGTGGGCAACGAACTTACAGTGAGTTACCTCAAAAATGGGGAGGAACCTGTACCTCGGGAGTAATACAACCCTCCTCCTTTGTTCTACCGAGGTCTAGGAGCAATGTGTTAGGAACTCCACTGTATGAAACCCTGCAGCAGCGTAAAAGAGATTTGAACTTCAATTTTCCAACAGCAGGAGGGAACCAAAAATGGGGAGAGGACGAATGGCCTGCAGAAAGAATTACAGCATATTATGACCCAGCAACATGGGCTCAGGATGGGTCATGGGGATCTAGGACCCCAATTTACCTGTTAAATCGATTAATAAGGCTCCAAGCAGTAGTGGAGGTGGTGTCAAACCATACCTCCGGTGCCTTAAAAATGTAGGCCAAGCAATATACACAAATGCGGGCGTTTGTGCACCAAAACAGAATTGCCCTATACTATCTGTTAGCAGAAGAAGGAGGAGTTTGTGGGAGATTTAATGAATCCAAGTGCTGTGTAGAAATTGATGATTACGGGGAAGCTATCACAGAACTTGCGGAGGAAATTAAAAGGGTGGCTCATGTGCCAGTACAAAAGTGGAATTCAATCTTGAAAGAAGATTGATGGGATAACCTCTTTGGAGGTGTTTGGTGGAAAAAGTTAGGGTTCATGTTGTGTTCAATTTTGGGACTCTTGTTTCTGCCTTGTATGATTCCGTGTTTTATTAGGCTAATTCCCTTAGTGATTCAGGGGATGCAAATTACAACAATGCCTCTAGATCCAGAATCAGCAGAAAAAGAAAAAGCAAGATCTATAATGGTACTAACAGCTAATTTGACCTGTGTTAAAGAACCAGGAACCAATAAACTGTGGGCAGGATCTAGAAAGATTGAAATAGCCAAGGACATGCTAACCAAATTTGAAAAAGAGTGTGAAAAACTAGAGGCAGCAATAGAAATGCTGGAAAAGTTTGAAGTTGAAATGAGACAATGAGAAAATCTAAATTCTGAAAAATATAAAGGATATCAGGGCACAGCTTTTTAATAAAGCACGAATCAATGATCAAGAAGAGAAATGGGGGATTTGTGGTAAATAGGCATGATTCGTGCTTACAAAATTGAAATAGTTCTCAATATTGATGCAGTAATTAATATTTGGAAATAATAAAACAGGTAAAAGTTGTAATGTCAAGAAAAAAAGGGAGAGGAGGGGTCCCCCGCCCCTCCTGCAGATGTTCAAGGACAGGAGGAAAAAGCAAGAGATAACAGTTACTAAAAATTAACAGAAAGAAGGGAAAATCTGGTTGGGTGCAAGGAAAATGCCAGCTATAAGAGATTTATTGTTTTGATGCTTAAATGTAGTAATATGTTAGTCTTGGCTTACATTATACTAGCTTGGTGCACATGTGTAACCCAAATGTGAATTAAAGGACATCGAGGAAGAAGAGAGGCCTTCATCAAAAACGACCCCCACAGACTGGTGCGACCACCAAAACGAGTTGTGGAGCATGCGCGGCAAAGGTGGTGATGAGGGCAGAGGTGGAAGTGTGATGAATCGAAAATGGGAGGAGATGACATTGACGCATGGCTTATAAGGGGGGAATCTTCACTTGGCAAGCTCGTACGTGAGGTGGCCGGGGTCCAAGAGCCCTGCACTCCGTACCGCACAGTTATCTTTTGCTTATGCGCTATTATTGGAACCAAATTATCCCTTATTTTAATCAAATTATATTGTCAATATTTCAAGTGTATCCAATTTTACATATTTTCTAAACTATTAAATTAAAATTGCTGCTACCTCTAATATTGTTTGGGGTTTTTTTTAATGGGATAATTGGGCAAACATAACATGGCCATGTTGAGAATACCTGGTTGGTGTTTCTCCTGTGCACCAAACTCGAGTCAAGGAACCTCTGGTTACCCCCAGCATTTCAGTGTTCTGGGGTGTTCCAGCCCTGCAGGCTCACAGTGGCCTCTTGTTCCCATGAGGCCGCAGTGTCCCACTGGCCCCTCAGTTCCATGAGGATTTGGAGTGTCACGCAGGTTTATGACATTTGTCCTTGCTGCCACTCACATCCCCCTGGCCCACAAAGAGCCCCGAGGCAGCCGTGAGGGACAGGCCCTGCTGGCCCAGGCTGGGCTCAGGGCTTGGCCTTTCTGCTCCCTGCAGCCAAGCCAGGCCTTGCTCAGCACTGCAGTTCCCTGCTCAGAGCCTTGGGCTCCCTGCAATCCTGCCCTCAAGGATCTGCTCTCCCCAGTCCCTGGGCAGCCTTTGGCACTCCCTGCCCTCCCTGGGGCCCAGCCATGGTCCAAGGCACTTGGAGTTTTGCTGCTGACTCCTTGAGCAGCTTCTTCATCCTTCTCTGCGTGCCTGAGGCTCCTGGACTCAGCCCCAAACCCACCATGGGGATCATGAAAATACAGAAAGCCCTTTGAGGGTTCTTTGTCTCCCTTCCGTTGTCTTTGAGTCTCCAGGGCTTGTGCAGTGATTGGAGTCAGTTTGGAGTTCTGTTCAGGAGGAAGATTTCACAGTGCACCTCATGATTTTTAGTTTTTTAATCACGAGTGTTGTTTTTTATTTTTCAGTCCAGAGAAAAGGTGACTGAAGCTTTCCCCAAGTGATCTTGATGCTGAATGTCTCCTTAGGAGGTCTGGGCACAGAGAAGAATGACACCCTTGCAGGCTGACTCTGTTTGGACAACCTGCTCCTCATCCCCAGCCTCACCATGTCTGACATCATCCACCTGAGACTAACATCCCAAAATATGTATTAAAAAAATTTGCAATTTATTCTTTATTTTTAATATTTTTTCAATTAAATGTATTTATTGTATTTATTTTTTATTTATAGTAATAGTTATATTTCATTTTTATTACTTAATTTTATATTTATATCAAATATCTGTGCGTATTTAGCAAGCAATAAAATTAATGATAATTGGTTCTAAGTATCACAATTCCCTTCATTCACTAATTAACCTCTATTGGTTATTGATTTTTCCCTCTTTATGCTAATTCGCCCTATTTTTAGTCCTTTTGTAACCTTTTTAATCACGTTTTTCTCACACATTGTTCAAGGGGGCACTTGGGCTTACACGGAGATAATTCTGGGGCACATTTGAGGCAGTTTTGGGTCTGGAGAGTGAATTCCGAGAGAACTTGAGCGTCCGGAGGACACCTGGGGGAGCCGGGTGGGAAATGGGGGGGGAGGCACTCAGGGATTCTGAGGGACAATTCGGGGTCCAGGGGACCCCTTGGGGATGCAGGGGGGCCCTTGGAGGTCAGGGAGGGGAATTTGGAGCCCTTTGGGGTCCGGGCGCGCCCTTGGGGGGCTCTAACGGGGCTCTCTGGGCGCGGGTGGTGAAGGCGGAGCGCTACTGGCGCCCTGCAGAGCGCGGGGGCTGACGGGAAATGAAGTCCCGGCTGCATTAAAACTCCATGAGCGCCGCGGAGCATGATGGGAGATGTAGTCCCGAAAGTAGCTCCACTGCAGCACTTGGGGGTCCGGGGAGCCACTTGTGGGTGCGAGCGGCCACTTCGGGTCCTCAGGGGGCACCTGCGGGGAACCTGTGGTGTCGGGAAGCCCTTGGGGGGCACCTGGGGAGTCGTTATAGGTCCCTTTGGGGCACGGAACATGACGGGACTTGTACGGCCGGAACGGGTTATGTCGGGGCTCTGGGGACGCGGGGCATCTTGGAGATGGAGGCCCGGCTAAAAAGACGCTCTACGGTGCGCAGAGCATCACGGGAGATGAAGTCTCGGCTGCAATGGCGCTCAGTGGGTGCCGCGGTGCGTGATGGGAGCTGTAGTCCCGAAAGGACCCATCGCTCGCTGTCATCCTCACCAGCCCATTCCATCATTCCAGAGGCTGGTCCATCACAGGGGATGTCATAAATCCACTCAGGGCCTGCTTCTTGGCCAGGTGTCTGTAAGGTTGCTTTGGCAATGAGTACCACACTCTGGTTAAATCCTTTCATGGGGCACCTGTGCCCATAGCACTCATTTCCAAGCTCAGGACACTGTCCCAGGCAGTGACATGGGACACAGGGTCTGTCTGCAGTTGTTCTCACCACCACAGGCACACAGCACTTGCCGTGGTGGGTTTGGGGTACAGTCAGTCTGCCAGGACACCCCATACTTGTATTCCAGCCCTTGTGAGCAAAACCCTCCCGAAACAGGTTTTTTAATTGGGAGGTCCAAAACTCTTTAATTTGATATTTCTGAGCCCAAATCCTCCCTAAATGAGTGTTTCTCAGCTCCCTAAACTGGTATTTCAGACACCAAAATATCCTTAAATGGATGTTTCTGAGCCTGAAACCTCTCCAAATTGCTGCTTCTGAGATAAAAATAGCCCCAAATTGCTTTCTTTGAGACTCGGAGCTCCCTAATGATTTTCTTTTTCCCCGAGCCAAAAATCTCCCAAAATCAGTATTCTGGAGCCCCCAAAATTGCTCTTTTTCGGCTCCAAAGTTTCTGAAATCACCGTTCTGGCCCCGAAGCTGCTGAAATGGGGGTTTCTAAGGCATGAAGTTCCCAATATCAGTGCTCCACAGCCCTGACGCCCCTAACTCAAGCCCTGTGCCCGGTCTGCCATCAGCCCGCGGGGTTCACTCCCAGCGCTCCCGGTGCCCTGGAGGCTCCAGGAACCGGCAGGGGCCGCTGGCTGCGCCCATTTCCCACCCCCAGCCAAGGGGCCGCTCCCTGACCGGCGCATTTTCACTTTCAGTTTCCGGGGATTTACGGGAAATCAGCGTCAAGCCGAGAACGGGGGCAGAGGAGCCCGGGCGGGCAGGAACGGGGCGGGCACAGTGAGATATCTCATATATACCCGGTTTACAACCGGCGCTCGCACCCAGCACGGAGCGGCTCCTTCCCAGCCCTGTCCCAGGTAAGCGCCTGCCCCTTGCTCCCGTGTTTCCCCACCGCTTGCTCCTTCTGCTCCCGAAATTGATGTTTCTCAGCCCAGAAGTTCCCCAAATCGCTGTTTTGGAGCTCCAAAGCTCCCTAAATAGGGACTACAGAGCCCAAAATCGGGTTAAATGGAGTTTTTGGAGCCCAAAAGCTCTCTAAACTGTTCTTTTTGCTCTGAAAATATCCTCAAATCACTCTCCCTGATTCCCAAAGCTCCCAACATGATTTTTTCTCAGCCTTGAACTCCCCAAATCAGGGTTTCATAGGCCCGTGTGTCCCTAAATTGGTGTTTAAGAACCCCAGTGCTCCCCAGATCAGTATTTCTGAACCCAAATGCTGTTTCAGGTCCCAAAACCTCCCCAGGTGGGTGTTTCTGAGCCCCAATGCTCCTGAGACTCCTGTATTCTCAGCTGTGAAGTTCCCCAAATGCCAATTTTTGAGGCCAAAAGTGCCCTGAAATGGCATTGCTGAGCCCCAAAGTATCCTAAGTTGCTGCTTGCGAGCCCCGAGCCTCTGGAGACTGATTTTTCTGAGCCCTGAAGTTCATTAAGTTGGTGTTCCTGAGCCCTGAAGCTCCCCAAGTTGCTTTTCCTGACCTGCAAAGCATCCCAAGATCCCTTTTTGAGTACTGCAGCTCATGTGCAGTACTCAAACTTGTGCTTCTGAGCCCAAGAGCTCCCTAAATTGGAATTTTGAGCTGAAAAGCTGCCTAGAGGGGACTTTCTGAGGCCATAAGTTTCCCAAATCACTGGTTTTGAAGCAAATGCTCCCTAAATTGGTGTTCCTCAGCCCCAATACTGCCTAAAGTTTGGGCTTGTTCAGACCCCAAAATCTCTCTAAATCAGTGTTTGGGACCCCAAAGCTCCCAAACTGGCAGTTCCTTAGCTCAATGCTCCTGAATGGGAGTTTCTGAACCCCTGAGAACCCAAAATTGCTGGATTTGATCTCAAAAGCTGCCTGCATAATTTTTTTGTTCGGAGCCAAACCCATCCCTAGATGGTTTGGAAGGCTGTGCCTGAGTGCTGGTGGAATGCAGTGGAAGGGGAGAGGCTCTGCCAGAGGAGGGTCAGGGAGGATGAGGATGGGAGGTGTGAAGAGCAGCTGGGACACCTGGAGATCCTCAACACGATGGGCAAAGGCTGAATTGTGTGAGTGAGCAGTGGAGGGGTCAGAAAGGGGGGACACTGCCTTGGCAGCTCAGAAACCCCCCTGATCATCAGGGAGAGTTGGCAGAAGAGCTCTGGGGGCAGCCTGGAGGGGTCTCCAGGCAGTGGGAAGGTTCCCATGGGAATGGCAGCTCCCCTGGCATCCATGGCCAGGCAAAGCAAAGGGCTCCAGCAGCCTGGGGGATGTGGGAGCGGTGGCTCGGCAGAGCTGCCTGGCGGGTGAATAGGGGGGTGCTCACGGGGACCTGGTCCTGCCCCACAGGGAAGGGCTGGCCAGGGATGTGCTCCTCAGTGCCAGCCTGGGCTGTCACAGCCGGGAAATAGTGGGGTCCAGGCACCGAGGGGCAGGGACTGAGACCGGCAGCAGAGCACAGAGCTGGGGCTCCGGAGGAGGAGACTTTGATGGGCTGAACCAGGCGGTGGCAGGGGCAGCAGCTGCGGAGAATTCCCACCCCCACGGGCTCCTCCCTCCCCCCCAGCACCTCCTTTCTCGGTTTGACACCGATTTCCCGTAAATGCCTGTCCGGAAATCTGATTGGCTTTACAGGGCAGCCTCTTCCGAGGGCAGAATGGTCTCTCCAGGAGCCAGGAGTAAAGCACTCCTCTCCTGCGGCTCTCGGCTGAACTGAGCGAGCTCCAGGTGAAGGGGCCGCACTTGGGAGGCGGAGCACAGGAGCCAGCAGCCAAGCAAGGCAGCAGCACCGGGGCTGTGTGAGCAGGAGCCCAGCCAGGGGAAGGGTTCAAGTGCTGTGTCCAGTTCTGCTAGAGAACTGAGTGGGAAAACCACGCTGCTCCCTGGACCATCCTGGGGCCTTCACTGGGCTTTGCTGAGGCTTGAAGGAGCCCTGCTGCCCTCCAGGGCCCCCAGGGCTTTCAGTGTCTTTGCCTCATCAAGGCCCAGCTGTGCTGCAGAGGGTGGGGGGCCAGTCGAGAAGGGTTGGAGGGAGACCACAAAGTTAATATTTCATAGAATTCCCATTCAAAGTCCATCGTCCCTTCCCACCCAGAGTCTACAGAGACTAATGCAGTTCCTAATTCATTCCTACAGAGAAAAAAAATTGTCAATTCAGGCCTTACTTATTTATTTGTTGTTTTTGTCCAATAGCAAAAATTGTTGCCATGACTCTTGCTACACATTAAATGGGAGAAAAGTAAAAAGTAAGTAGCATGTTGATTAGGCCCAGCCTGGATGCCATGAATACATTATGGCCAATTGTTTGTTTCTTTGATCTTGGCCGATCAGGAAAAAATTTTAGTCTGAATATGTAATAAATAATTATTTCATGGAATGAGTAGAACTTAATAATATAAAATATAAATATTAAAACAATAGCTCACCTTAGCACCCCAGAGAAAGCATAATGAGATTTCACCACCACTCATACAATGCTCCTGCATTTAACTCAAATCCTGGTATTAATGTTGTATTAGACTCAATGCATAATTCAAAATGTTTAATTTATTGGGCCTCTGTTGGCAGACCAGACTCTGTTGGTCTCTGGGCAACAGAGACATCACTGACAATGCAGAGAGAGAGTTTTGGAGTGGTTTTTTGTTGTTGTTTTTTGGTTGGTTTTTTACCTTTCTCCTCTCTCCCCACCCCCCTCATTTTCTTTTTCCTTCTCCTCCCCTCTTCTGTCTTTACTCCTTCATTTTCTTTTTCCCCCTCAAAGCTTCCACTTTTGCTCAGGATTGCAGATCTGGCCCTGCCTAAAATAATTCCCCTGTCTAAAGCAGTTGTCAGGGTTCTTTCTAAACAGAAGAGAGAGACAGAGAGAATAATTTGACTGTGAGGAGTGACCCCTCCCTGGAAGCACAACCACCTTTCCATGAGAGGTGATCTGAGCTAATGTCTGTGTTCATCAGTTATCAATGGCAGAGGCACAGCCAGGACAGCTCCACGTGCACATCATCTACTCATTGTTACTGTTTGAGAAGCCATCATGCTATTGCTCTGCTTTCAGGAGAAAACCCCTCAAACTCAGAGTGTTTTATGCCATTTATATGCTTCCCCTCCTTTCAGAGCAGAGCAAAACAGGAAAGGTAGTGGGAGGAGATAGAGCAGGGCTCAATCCTGGGCAAGCACTCCTGGCATTTCCTGTCTGACCTTCAGTTAGACCCCTGGGACAGCCATGGGCCCTGGGGCTGTGACTTCTCTTGGGTCGCTGCTGGCACTTCTCTGTTTCTAATCCTCAGTGGAGCTCTTTTCCTCACCCGGGTCTATCCTCCCCTTGAGCACCAGGAAACCTTCCTGGACATGCAGCAGCTTTTGCCAAGGGGCTCCTTAATTCAGTGTGGGTCCTCCTCCTTCTCTGGAACATGGCCTTGGGCAAAGAAAAAAGAAAGTCCCAAGGAGCAGACAGCTCAGGGGAGTGCAAGAAGGAGAGGGAAGCAGAGCACGGCAGCGAGCTGTGCCCTGAGCAGACCTTTCCGCACGCCTGAGCAGTCCCTGTTTCTGCCTTCACCTCGTCACTGCTGCTCTGATGGATGTGGTCAGAAGGGCAGGTGGCTTTGTTGGAAGGGTTAGCAGGGCCCTGCTTTCTGCAGGCAGCTGTGCAGAAGAGGATTGTCGCAATGCCTCTCCGACTGTGTGCTCCGAGTCACCCCGGCTTGCTGTGGCACTGCAGGCAGCAAGGGAAACTCTCCCGTTCCTCGGGAGGTCGGGAGAGTGGCTAAGGCTTTCACCTTTCAGACGAGACAGCAGCACGGCGTTGGAAGAAGGAGGAGAGTGGACTCCAGTTGGGGGCAAAGCCCAGGCTTATTCCGGAGCTCTAACAAGACCCCTAACCCAGGGAAATCAGCCAGCTGGAGACAAGCCAGAATAGGGTCGGCAGGGTGTTATAAAGGGTGGAGTAAACCAGGGAGGGGTTTGCCCACCTGCCAATGGGGATACAGGAGGGCGTGGGGACAAGGGAAACGGGCAGGTACGGGGACCAATAAGAGCCACCCGGGGGCAGGGCCCTGGCAGCTGAGCCTATCACTGACACCCTGGGTAGAAGTTTCTAGAGCGAGGGGATGGGCCGTCAAGTGAAGGACAGGACACTGGGGAGGGGTTAAGGGAAGGGTTCAGCTACTTTTGGGGAACAGGGGGAGGGGGTAGGGAGATTGGCATTAAAAGGATGGGAGGAGGCAGCAGAACCATTCTAACAGGGGGGAGCTGGGATAAACCAAAGTACAACTTAATGCAACTAAAACATATAATAACACAATACAACAGAGGATATTTAGGAAACTTCCCAGTCTGACCCTGCCCAAGGCACTCTGACCATCAGAGTCCAGCCACCACAGATGTTCAGTGCTGGGACCAGAGCCCCTCCACAGCAGCGGCTGCAGTGCCCCAGTGGGCCCTTCTGGACTCCCCACACCCCACTCGCACCCTCAGCCCCTGTGTCCTCCCTGGTTCCAGCCCGGGTCTCCCAGAGCAGTCTCAGCTGTCTGATTCCATAAAGCCATTTATTCCCAGTGCAGTAACACAGGAACAGCCTGAGCTGGTGCCTCTGAGGAGGGACCCCAACAAGGGAATCCCTTGGTTTTATCCCCTCACAGTCTGCATGCCCAAGGTTCGAGTCTGGCTCTTCCTCCCAGGCCCTCAGCTCCTGCTGGGTCTCTCGGTGTCCCTTCCCCAGCGGTGCCACCACTCTTGGTGCCCTTTGTTGGCCTCTGTTGGCCATTCACGAGCTCTTGTCTCGGGCTCCCACCTGGAGCTCAGCTTGCATCAGGCACTGCAGCTGGCCCAGCCGCCTGCACCAGGTGTGTTCACAGCCAGGAGGGGAGAGTGGGAGTGAGGTGCTTTTGGTTTTGGCTTTGTTACTCGGCTTGCTGCTCTATTGGGAATTGCTGAGAAAGCAAAGCAATCGTCCCCAAGTCGAGTCTGGTTTGCCCATGATGGCAACTGGTGAGGGATGTCCCAGGCTGTATGTGAGCTCTTCAGTCATATTTTTCCTCCTGTCCAGTTGAGGAGGGGGAGTGAGAGAACTTTGGTGGGCATCTGGCAGCCAGCCAAGGTCACTTGTCCTTTCTCTGTAGATTTCTTCATAGCTGGTCAGGATAACCTCCAGCATTTGAGTCAGAAGGAATGGAAAACGGTCCCTTTCCTCTGTGGAAAATTGTGGCTGGGGTTGAACACCAGGCTCTGCACTCTGCAAAAGCAGAAGGTCTTAATTTTGACCAAGGAAGATGACGTTTGTGAGAATTGTCAGAGCTCCAGGGTAGGCGAGTTAGGGATCAGCTGAGAGTACAACAGAACATCTTATCAACTGCATTATCTTCTCTAGTCCTGTGCTCACCACAGAGATTCTGCCCCTCTTTTCCCTTGCATTGCAGAGTGAATCTAGAGAAAAGGACACGTGAGACAAGAAACAAGGACTGAATATCTTGGTAAGAGCTGTATTCTGTTCGGACAGTGATAGAAGGGAAAATAAGTAAATTAAAAAACCCTGACTAGATCAGAGGTCTGAGTAGTATAAGAGATACATGTGTCCTAAAAAAGCTCTTAAATGCATTTTTTAAATGCTTATGGAAATATCATAGTGAAGCTTCCTCTTTTTTATTTTTCTTTTCCTTCTCATATGAACCTAATGGCCACAAAAAAAGAGTTCATGGCAGCATGACCAAGGAGGCCAATTTGAGTCCATAAGTAAGTGTGGACTCATGTATCCCATTGCTCTTGTCTTTGGCCATGCTTGGGAACCCTTGGGATGGAATGTGTTATCCCTGAGAGAAGTGAGGCCAGTGGAGGTCTCTCCCCTGGGCACGTTGCCTGCAGAACCCCTTCCTGAGCACAGCAGAAGGCCTGGCCTTTGGGCTGGGATCAGTTTGGTCAGAGGGGTGACCTCCTTTGACCAGAGACACATCCTACTCTAGCAGGGGGGTGTTGCTGAGCAGGGCTTTGATGGTCAGGCTGAAATAAATGTGCCAGTGAACAGAGAAGGGACCTGGGAGGTTCCCTCTCCACCCCGGAGTGTGAGGCAGAAGAGTCTCACCCTCTCGTGGGTGGCTGTGCTCTGGTGGGACTGAGGCACCTGTGTGGTGCCTGAGTGCTGTGCCAGCTGAGGCAGCTCCCCTGGCCCAGGAGATCCTCAGTGGGGCCCGAGGCTCAGGGACCCCCAGCACTGCTGGTGGGGCTCCTGGGCCAGCTGTGGATGTGTTCTGTCCCAGAACCTGCTCAGTGCAGTCCTGGAGTTCCTTGGGGAATGGTCCCTGTTAAATGTCTTTTTTGTTTGTATTTTCATATGTACGTGATGTCCAGACACGGCGTTTGGTGTCGCTATGGCTGCGAAAGGTGCAATAAACTGGTCATAGCACCAGGTAAGTGTGCTTCATCCCATTGCTCTTGTCTTTGGCCATGCTTGGGAACCCTTGGGGTGGGATGTGTTATCCCTGAGAGAAGTGAGGCCAGTGGAGGTCTCTCCCCTGGGCACGTTGCCTGCAGAACCCCTTCCTGAGCACAGCAGAAGGCCTGGCCTTTGGGCTGGGATCAGTTTGGTCAGAGGGGTGACCTCCTTTGACCAGAGACACATCCTACTCTAGCAGGGGGTGTTGCTGAGCAGGGCTTTGATGGTCAGGCTGAAATGAATGTGCCAGTGAACAGAGAAGGGACCTGGGAGGTTCCTCTCCACTCCCGGAGTGTGAGGCAGAAGAGTCTCACCCTCTCGTGGGTGGCTGTGCTCTGGTGGGACTGAGGCACCTGTGTGGTGCCTGAGTGCTGTGCCAGCTGAGGCAGCTCCCTGGCCCAGGAGATCCTCAGTGGGGCCCGAGGCTCAGGGACCCCCCAGCACTGCTGGTGGGGCTCCTGGGCCAGCTGTGGATGTGTTCTGCCCCAGAACCTGCTCAGTGCAGTCCTGGAGTTCCTTGGGGAAAGGTCCCTGTTAAATGTCCTCGTTTTCTTTTTGATTGTATTTTCATATGTACGTGATGTCCAGCCGTGAAGTGTGCTGTCTCTGCGGCTGAGGAAGTTGCAACGAACAGCTTCAGAAGAAACAGGTAAGTGTGCTGGATCCCATTGCTCTTGTCTGTGGCCATCCTTGGGAACCCTTGTGGGATGGGATGTGTTATCCCTGAGAGAAGTGAGGCCAGTGGAGGTCTCTCCCCTGGGCACGTTGCCTGCAGAACCCCTTCCTGAGCACAGCAGAAGGCCTGGCCTTTGGGCTGGGATCAGTTTGGTCAGAGGGGTGACCTCCTTTGACCAGAGACACATCCTACTCTAGCAGGGGGTGTTGCTGAGCAGGGCTTTGATGGTCAGGCTGAAATAAATGTGCCAAGGGACACTGAAGGGACCTGGGAGGTTCCTCTCCACTCCCGGAGTGTGAGGCAGAAGAGTCTCACCCTCTCGTGGGTGGCTGTGCTCTGGTGGGACTGAGGCACCTGTGTGGTGCCTGAGTGCTGTGCCAGCTGAGGCAGCTCCCTGGCCCAGGAGATCCTCAGTGGGGCCCGAGGCTCAGGGACCCCCCAGCACTGCTGGTGGGGCTCCTGGGCCAGCTGTGGGATGTGTTCTGCCCCAGAACCTGCTCAGTGCAGTCCTGGAGTTCCTTGGAGAAATGTCCCTGTTAAATGTCCTGGTTGTTTATCTTGATTGTATTTTCATATGTACCTGATGTCTAGCCACGAAGATTGCTCTCTCTGTGGCTGGAAAAGGTGCAGTGAACGTGATCACAGCATCAGGTAAGTGTGCTTCATCCCATTGCTCTTGTCTTTGGCCATGCTTGGGAACCCTTGGGGTGGGATGTGTTATCCCTGAGAGAAGTGAGGCCAGTGGAGGTCTCTCCCCTGGGCACGTTGCCTGCAGAACCCCTTCCTGAGCACAGCAGAAGGCCTGGCCTTTGGGCTGGGATCAGTTTGGTCAGAGGGGTGACCTCCTTTGACCAGAGACACATCCTACTCTAGCAGGGGGTGTTGCTGAGCAGGGCTTTGATGGTCAGGCTGAAATAAATGTGCCAGTGAACAGAGAAGGGACCTGGGAGGTTCCTCTCCACTCCCGGAGTGTGAGGCAGAAGAGTCTCACCCTCTCGTGGGTGGCTGTGCTCTGGTGGGACTGAGGCACCTGTGTGGTGCCTGAGTGCTGTGCCAGCTGAGGCAGCTCCCTGGCCCAGGAGATCCTCAGTGGGGCCCGAGGCTCAGGGACCCCCCAGCACTGCTGGTGGGGCTCCTGGGCCAGCTGTGGGATGTGTTCTGTCCCAGAACCTGCTCAGTGCAGTCCTGGAGTTCCTTGGGGAAAGGTCCCTGCTAAATGTCCTGTTTTTCTTTTTGATTGTATTTTCATATGTGCGTGATGTCCAGCTGCGCTGGTTCCTGCCCCTATAGAAGGTGGAAAAATGGCAACAAAGAATACAGTAAGTGTTCTGGATCACATTACCCTTGTCTGTGGCCACACTTCGGAACCCTTGGTATGGGGTGGGATGTGTTATCCCTGAGAGAAGTGAGGCCAGTGGAGGTCTCTCCCCTGGGCACGTTGCCTGCAGAACCCCTTCCAGAGCACAGCAGAAGGCCTGGCCTTTGGGCTGGGATCAGTTTGGTCAGAGGGGTGACCTCCTTTGACCAGGGACATGACCTATTCTAGCAGGGGGTGTTCCTCACAATTATAGTACATTTAAACAGACACAGCACCTCCCTTCTGGGATTTCCTCTTTGCTGGAGTGCGGCGGCAGAAGAGTCTCTCCTCCTGGGCTTAGCTACAGGGACCTTTCTGCAGGTGAGTGCCAATCCATGCCCACACTACCTGGAAGTTAAACCCTGCCAAGCAGGAAGGAGATCCAGAGGGCTGTGGTGTATGAGGGCCCAGTGCAGTCAGATCAAGCAATCCCACTGGTCCATAAATTCCCATTTCCAAAGCCCCCAGCCAGTCCTTTGTTATGTTGCCCATCCCCATGCAGATGCCCAGGACTCCGGCATCCCAGGGTGCAGAGATGTCCCTGCAGTGGGCTTTTCCCAGCACAGACCAGCACAGCCTGGCCCCTGCTGGATCCCACCCCCTGGATTCTAAGGCCAGCTGTTCTCCTGCCTCTGCTTTTTCCAGCTGGGATGCTGGCAGGGCAATGTCATTCCCTCAGGGGACACTTGGAATTTAGCATGGCCTGGGCTCTCCCCCATGTCCAGGCCTTTGGGCAGTGAGGAGGCCATGGGGTTCCTCCAAGTATTTCTCATCAGCTGCACAGGGGCTCCAAGCCCATGTTTAGAAGGGCTCTCAGTGGTGCCAAGACTCCTTTCAACAGGCAGAAGCTGTTAGAGAAAAACGTGTCAGGAAGAAAACTGGGGCTACAGCAGGGAGGCCAAGGCTTCTTCCCACAGCAAACTCCTGTTGGAAAAGGATCTGAAAGCCAGAATAGTGGTATGTGATACCCACAGGTGCATCAGCCTGTGAATTCCACATCTCTGTTTTTTAGTGATGAGTGAATTCTTTTCCAAGGCTGCTAAATTAGAAAGGACGATCTAAAGAAAAAGGGGCCTGAAGCAAACAAATTGGTAAACAGGCAGGACATGAGGGAACTAAGTCTGAGGTTTTTGTTTGCCCTCTGAATAAGGAAATAAAGCAAAAAAAGAATCTATTTCTGGATTGCACCTTGAGCACAGTGTTTAATTCCTCTGAAGTGATTCTTTCTCCAGACAGAGGAAGAAAAAACCGACCTGCAGCCAGATTTAAGAAAAGACCCTCAAGAAGAGACTTTAAAAGAGAGGATATGAGCACCCACAGAGAGGATGGGTGGTCTCCCACTCAAGGGAGAACTGTCAGTTTCCCAGTGACACCAGTCTTTTCCTGCAGGAAGGAGACAAGGGAGGCAGAAAACCAACAAGGTCCTGGAACCCAAGATGGATGAACACTTGCAGGACCTCAACAATAAAATAAAATCTCTGCAGGAAGATTTCAGAAAATCAGAGGAGTCCACAAAGAATGAGTTTCAGAAAATCAGAGCAGAGCTGGAGAAAAGCAAAGGTGAGCAGGGCCATTGCCAAGCAGACTTTCATCCATCTGAGGGCAAAAGCTGCCCCCCAGGCCAAGCACCCTGTGAGCTCCTCGTGCTCAGCTCCTCAGAGGGGATGGGGAGGGACAGCCCTTCCATGGGGAGCAGCTTCTGTGACCCATGGCACTGACCACACCTCCATGCTGAAGTGTTCTCTGCAGGTGCAGGTGGTCAAAGTCCCTCTTCTGTCCCTCACCTTTGCATGGGGTGTGTAAGCTGAGGTTCTTTGATTGCTTCCCCGGAATAAGGAACCCCCCCCCCCCCCCCCCCCCACCCAGAAGAGAAAAAATAAAGCAAAAAGAATCTATTCCTGATTGCACCTTGAGCCCCCGCCCACTCCTGCTGCTGCCCCCTCCCTGATCCGATAAAAAAAAAAGTAAGCTAAGCGTTGTTTAAATATAAATGATCAAAAAAAAAAAGGAACACAAAAAAAAAGATAAAAGTGTGTATAAAAAAAAGAATGTACAAAAAACGCTCTACCTACAAAAAAAGGTGCTAACAAAAGAATGGCTAAAGCACAGCCTTACTAAATGAGCCTACAGCTGTGTGCCCAGCAACACAGTGTTTAATACTTCCTCTGAGTGATCCCTTTCGGACAGAGGAAGAAAAACCGACCTTTGCAGCCAGGCCAGGGGCAAGGAGCAGGAGGGCAGGGAAAGCCCGCACCTCCTGCTAGCTCAAAGCCACTGTGGGCTTGGAAGGCGACCCCACTTTTCCGGGCTCTTATTTAGCGCAGAAGAGACCCTCAAGAAGAGATTTTAAAAGAGAGGACATGAGCACCCACAGAAGAGGAGGGGTGGTCTCCCGACGCAAGGAGAACTGTCAGTTTTGGAGGCCCAGGGGGACACAGTGACATCAGTCTTTCCGCAGGAAGGAGACAAAGGGAGAAACCAACAAGGTCCTGGAACCCAAGATGGATGAACATCTGCAGGACCTCAACAATAAAAATAAAATCTCTGGAGGAAGATTCAGAAAAACCAGAGGAGTCCACAAAGAATCAGCTTCAGAAAATCAGAGCAGAGCTGGAGAAAAGCAAAGGTGAGCAGGGCCATTGCCAAGCAGACTTTCATCCATCTGAGGGCAAAAGCTGCCCCCCAGGCTAAGCACCCTGTGAGTCCCTCGTGCTCAGCTCCTCAGAGGGATGGGGAGGGACAGCCCTTCCATGGGGAGCAGCGTCTGCGACCCATGGCACTGACACACCTCCATGCTGAAGTGTTCTCTGCAGGTGCAGGTGGTCAAAGTCCCTCTTCTGTCCCTCAACCTTTGCATGGGGTGTGTGCTGGGAGTTCTCTCATTGCTTGATACTGGCTAAGGGTCCCCCCCCTTGAAGTCCTGTCCCTGTCTCTCTCCCCTTCCCCTGCCCTCCTGCTGCTGCCCCACTCCTGGTCTCACGCTGGGGCACACGTGAGCTCAGCGTTGTTTCCGTGTGGATGATCAGCAGGGGAGAGGAGCTGCCCTGAGCAGAGCCTGGAGGTGTCTGTGAGCGCAGGGCCTGTGCAGAGCAGCTCTGCCTGCAGGAGCTGGTGCTGGCAAGGGGAAGGCTCAGCTGGGGCACAGCCTCCAGGGTGGGCCTGGCTGGCCCCAGGCTGTGCCCCTGGGCCTGGGCAGGACACAGAGTGTGTTGGGAACAGCCTCTGGCCCCAGGGGGGGCAGCTGAGGAACAATCGGCCTTCCCTGACCGAGTCCTGTTCCTGCTCCAGTGCAGCCAGCAAAGCCAGGGCAAGGAGCAGCCCAGGAGAGTCCAGGAAAGCCCCTGCAATTCCTGCTGGCTCAAGCCACTGTGGGCTTGGAATGAAGCGTGTGGCCCACTTTTCAAAGCTGGAGCTCTTCATTTATTGGGCTACAGAAAGCACAAACGAGATGTTGAAAATGGATGGAAATTTGTTCTGGGTTTCTTGGGCCCTCCCTGCTAAAAGTGTGAGGGTAAAGGGAAAACCATTTCCAGATTGTGCCTTCACGGCCAAATGGACTTCCTGTGAGGGGAGGATTCCTAAGGGGGAATGAGGAAGGAAAAATCCATGTACAGGAGAGCCCTGAGGAGAGACCCTCTGTCAGGGATGTTGTATCAGAGCCTTTGGGCATGCTTGTGTTAGACAGCTGGTCTGCTGCTCAAGGAGGAATCATCAGTGACCCAGTGATGTCATTCTTTCATCACAGTAAAACAATGAGATGGGAATTGTGTGCCTCCTGGTAACAATGTTGGACCAGAACATCCAGCAGCTCTCCCAGAAAATTCAAACTCTGGAAGAAGAGGTAAAAGGAATGGCCAGAGACCACAAAGGGTCACCTAGAGACTATCAGAGGTGACCTGGAGAAGAAAGGTGAGCAGGGCCATTGCCAAGCAGACTTTCATCCATCTGAGGGCAAAAGCTGCCCCCCAGGCCAAGCACCCTGTGAGCTCCTCGTGCTCAGCTCCTCAGAGGGGATGGGGAGGGACAGCCCTTCCATGGGGAGCAGCGTCTGTGACCCATGGCACTGACACACCTCCATGCTGAAGTGTTCTCTGCAGGTGCAGGTGGTCAAAGTCCCTCTTCTGTCCCTCAACCTTTGCATGGGGTGTGTGCTGGGAGTTCTCTCATTGCTTGATACTGGCTAAGGGTCCCCCCTTGAAGTCCTGTCCCTGTCTCTCTCCCTTTCCCCCTGCCCTCCTGCTGCTGCCCCACTCCTGGTCTCACGCTGGGGCACACGTGAGCTCAGCGTTGTTTCCGTGTGGATGATCAGCAGGGAGAGGAGCTGCCCTGAGCAGAGCCTGGAGGTGTCTGTGAGCGCAGGGCCTGTGCAGAGCAGCTCTGCCTGCAGGAGCTGGTGCTGGCAAGGGGAAGGCTCAGCTGGGGCACAGCCTCCAGGGTGGGCCTGGCTGGCCCCAGGCTGTGCCCCTGGGCCTGGGCAGGACACAGAGTGTGTTGGGAACAGCCTCTGGCCCCAGGGCAGGGGCAGCTGAGGAACAATCGGCCTTCCCTGACCGGAGTCCTGTTCCTGCTCCAGTGCAGCCAGCAAAGCCAGGGCAAGGAGCAGCCCAGGAGAGTCCAGGAAAGCCCCTGCAATTCCTGCTGGCTCAAGCCACTGTGGGCTTGGAATGAAGCGTGTGGCCCACTTTTCAAAGCTGGGGCTCTTCATTTATTGGGCTACAGAAAGCACAAACGAGATGTTGAAAATGGATGGAAATTTGTTCTGGGTTTCTTGGGCCCTCCCTGCTAAAAGTGTGAGGGTAAAGGGAAAACCATTTCCAGATTGTGCCTTCACGGCCAAATGGACTTCCTGTGAGGGGAGGATTCCTAAGGGGGAATGAGGAAGGAAAAATCCATGCACAGGAGAGCCCTGAGGAGAGACCCTCTGTCAGGGATGTTGTATCAGAGCCTTTGGGCATGCTTGTGTTAGACAGCTGGTCTGCTGCTCAAGGAGGAATCATCAGTGACCCAGTGATGTCATTCTTTCATCACAGAAAACAATGAGATGGGAATTGTGTGCCTCCTGGTAACAATGTTGGACCAGAACATCCAGCAGCTCTCCCCAGAAACATTCAAACTCTGGAAGAAGAGGTAAAGGAATGGCCAGAGACCACAAAGGGTCACCTTCAGCTTCTCAGAGGTGACCTGGAGAAGAAAGGTGAGCAGGGCCATTGCCAAGCAGACTTTCATCCATCTGAGGGCAAAAGCTGCCCCCCAGGCCAAGCACCCTGTGAGCTCCTCGTGCTCAGCTCCTCAGAGGGGATGGGGAGGGACAGCCCTTCCATGGGGGAGCAGCGTCTGTGACCCATGGCACTGACACACCTCCATGCTGAAGTGTTCTCTGCAGGTGCAGGTGGTCAAAGTCCCTCTTCTGTCCCTCAACCTTTGCATGGGGTGTGTGCTGGGAGTTCTCTCATTGCTTGATACTGGCTAAGGGTCCCCCCTTGAAGTCCTGTCCCTGTCTCTCTCCCTTTCCCCCTGCCCTCCTGCTGCTGCCCCACTCCTGGTCTCACGCTGGGGCACACGCGTGAGCTCAGCGTTGTTTCCGTGTGGATGATCAGCAGGGAGAGGAGCTGCCCTGAGCAGAGCCTGGAGGTGTCTGTGAGCGCAGGGCCTGTGCAGAGCAGCTCTGCCTGCAGGAGCTGGTGCTGGCAAGGGGAAGGCTCAGCTGGGGCACAGCCTCCAGGGTGGGCCTGGCTGGCCCCAGGCTGTGCCCCTGGGCCTGGGCAGGACACAGAGTGTGTTGGGAACAGCCTCTGGCCCCAGGGCAGGGGCAGCTGAGGAACAATCGGCCTTCCCTGACCGGAGTCCTGTTCTTGCTCCAGTGCAGCCAGCAAAGCCAGGGCAAGGAGCAGCCCAGGAGAGTCCAGGAAAGCCCCTGCAATTCCTGCTGACTCAAGCCACTGTGGGCTTGGAATGAAGTGTGTGGCCCACTTTTCAAAGCTGGGGCTCTTCATTTATTGGGCTACAGAAAGCACAAATAAGATGTTGAAAATGGATGGAAATTTGTTCTGGGTTTCTTGGGCCCTCCCTGCTAAAAGTGTGAGGGTAAAGGGAAAACCATTTCCAGATTGTGCCTTCACGGCCACATGGACTTCCTGTGAGGGGAGGATTCCTAAGGGGGAATGAGGAAGGAAAAATCCATGCACAGGAGAGCCCTGAGGAGAGACCCTCTGTCAGGTATGTTGTATCAGAGCCTTTGGGCATGCTTGTGTTAGACAGCTGGTCTGCTGCTCAAGGAGGAATCATCAGTGACCCAGTGGCATTGTTCTATCTTCATAGGAAAGAAGGAGGTGGAAATTGAAATGGAGCTGAAATCAAAGTTGGACGAGAACTTCCAGCAGCTCTCCCAGAAAATTCAAACTCTGGAAGGAGAGGTAAAGGAATGGTCAGAGAAAACAAAGCATGACCTTCAGCTTCTCAGAGGTGACCTGGAGAAGAAAGGTGAGCAGGGCCATTGCCAAGCAGACTTTCATCCATCTGAGGGCAAAAGCTGCCCCCCAGGCCAAGCACCCTGTGAGCTCCTCGTGCTCAGCTCCTCAGAGGGGATGGGGAGGGACAGCCCTTCCATGGGGAGCAGCGTCTGTGACCCATGGCACTGACACACCTCCATGCTGAAGTGTTCTCTGCAGGTGCAGGTGGTCAAAGTCCCTCTTCTGTCCCTCACCTTTGCATGGGGTGTGTGCTGGGAGTTCTCTCATTGCTTGATACTGGCTAAGGGTCCCCCCTTGAAGTCCTGTCCCTGTCTCTCTCCCTTTCCCCCTGCCCTCCTGCTGCTGCCCCACTCCTGGTCTCACGCTGGGGCACACGTGAGCTCAGCGTTGTTTCCGTGTGGATGATCAGCAGGGGAGAGGAGCTGCCCTGAGCAGAGCCTGGAGGTGTCTGTGAGCCGCGGGCCTGTGCAGAGCAGCTCTGCCTGCAGGAGCTGGTGCTGGCAAGGGGAAGGCTCAGCTGGGGCACAGCCCCCAGGGTGGGCCTGGCTGGCCCCAGGCTGTGCCCCTGGGCCTGGGCAGGACACAGAGTGTGTTGGGAACAGCCTCTGGCCCCAGGGCAGGGGCAGCTGAGGAACAATCGGCCTTCCCTGACCGGAGTCCTGTTCCTGCTCCAGTGCAGCCAGCAAAGCCAGGGCAAGGAGCAGCCCAGGAGAGTCCAGGAAAGCCCCTGCAATTCCTGCTAACTCAAGCCACTGTGGGCTTGGAATGAAGTGTGTGGCCCACTTTTCAAAGCTGGGGCTCTTCATTTATTGGGCTACAGAAAGCACAAACGAGATGTTGAAAATGGATGGAAATTTGTTCTGGGTTTCTTGGGCCCTCCCTGCTAAAGGTGTGAGAGTAAAGGGAAAACCATTTCCAGATTGTGCCTTCACGGCCACATGGACTTCCTGTGAGGGGTGGATTCCTAAGGGGGAATGAGGAAGGAAAAATCCATGCACAGGAGAGCCCTGAGGAGAGACCCTCTGTCAGGTATATTGTATCAGAGCCTTTGGGCATGCTTGTGTTAGACAGCTGGTCTGCTGCTCAAGGAGGAATCATCAGTGACCCAGTGGCATTGTTCTTTCTTCACAGTAAAGGAAGGCGAAAGTTCAATGGCCCTGCAATGCAGAACAGAGACGTTACTCCAACAGCTCCTCCAGAGAGTTCAAACTCTGGAACAAACGCGGTTGACACAGGAATTCCAGCTTTTCCGAGCATACCGGGAGAACAACCAAGGTGGGTAGGGCTGTGTTTAAGAGAACTTTAATCTTTCTGAATGCTGAAGCTGCTCTACAGGGCAACCACCCTGTGAGCTCATGTTGCTCAGCTTCTCAGAGGGGATTGGGATGTACAGTCCTTACGTGGGTAGAGGCCCAAAGAAGCTGAGTGTAGTCATGAGATGCAGCACCACAATCCATCCTATGACTAAAGTCAGCTTTGCTGAGCCTCTCAGCTTTTGTGATCTATGGCGGTGAATATCCTCTGTGCTCAGTTGTTCTCTTCAGGTGCTCAAAGCCTCTCTTGGCTCTCTTGCCTTTGAAGAGTGTGTGTAGGTGTGGCCTGACATGACCTGAGATGTGGTAAAAGTGTCCAAATCCACCTGCCCACTCTCCTTTCTCATGACAGAGTGTTGTCCCCACAGCCTGCAGATGCTGTCCCGGGGGATGCAGAGAGATGATCCCCATTCTCCATCCTGCCCCCCAGGCCTTTGCCAAACCCTCAGGAATACCCACAGCTCTGCTGCGGTCCATCCATCCAAAGCAATTCAAAGAACCTGGAAAGGAATAAGCCCAGTCACCCACCCAGGCTCAGGGCTGACCTGCTGCTGGAAAGTAGTTCTGCAGAGAAGGACCTGGGGGTTCTGGTAGACAGAGAGGTGTCCAAGAGTCAGCAATGTGTCTTTGTGGCCAAGAAGGCCAATGGGTCCCTGGGCTGCCTTAGGAAGAGCTTTGCCAACCTCTAAGGGAGGGGCATCCCTAGAGGGGCACATCTGGAACTCTGTGTCCCATGCTGGGTTCCTCAGTACAGGAAAAACCTGGAGCTCTTGGGACAGGCCCAACTGAGGAACTACAAAGATGATCGGAGACCTGGAGCATCTCTCTGGTGAGGACAGGCTGAGGGAGCCAGGCCGGTTTGATCTGGAGAAGAAAAGGCTAAGAGGGGATCCCATCAATGGACAGAAGGGTTTGAAGGGTGGTGTCAGGAGGATGGAGCTGGGCTGTTCTTGGTGGTGCCGAGTAATGGGATGAGGGGCAATGGACAGAAACAGAAACAAAGGATTTCCAGTCTTACCCATTTGGTGATTTGTGAGCGTAGGAGGAGCTTTTTAATCCCTCTCTCCTCTCTCATGACTGCACCTGAGGGAACAGCTGAAGCTGTGCCAGGGTGGGGTTAGGCTGGATATCTGGAAAAGGTTCTTTCCCCATAGGGTGCTGAGGGACTGAACAGGATGTCCTTGGTCATGGGCCCAAGGCTGCCAAAGCTCCAGGAGCGTTTGGAGAATGCCCCCAGGCACAGGATGGGATTATTGGGGTGTCCTGGGTGAGCCAGGAGCTGGAATCAATGATCCCTGTGTGTCCCCTGCAGCTCAGGATATTCTATGATCCTGTGGTTCTTTCCAGAGCCCATGTGCCCTTGAGCCTGGGGAGGTGGACACTTCAGGGAGACAAGGACCATAGGCATGTGAGAGCCCCAGAGGAAGAGCTTAAGGAAATCTTGGGCTCAGGCCTTGGGCAAGGCCTTGTCCCCATCCACTGGCTCAGGGGTGCTCAGTCTGTCCTGGTGTGGCTTCTGTCAACCCCACTTTGCCATGAACGGTGTCCCTTTCCTGGACAAAGCAGCTCAGGACCTGGATCATTGATACTCCACTGTGCTTTGAGGTTGGGTCCTCTTTAGCAGGGAAAGGAGATCAGAGACTTCTTGGTCTTTTTGAAGTCCCAGTGTCATTACTGGGACAAGGTCTCCCTTCAGGGCAGGTAAGGTCACTGTCCCAGTGATGCGGGTCCTTCCTCTCAGGAAGGACAGTAGAGCCTGCCAAGTGTCCTCACGGGTAATTGGTGCACAAAAGTGGCCTTTGTTCCCTGGGAGCTCCTCTGTGAAATCCCATCTCCTTTTTTAGTCCATGGTCTGGCCATTCCCCAGCTTCTCTTTCCCATCAGAAAATGAAGGAGAGGCTGAGCTCATCTCTCAGCAGCTTTTAGTCCTTCTTGGACCTCAGAGAAATTTGAGCCAGGAGCTCTATGTCTGGGAAACAAAATCATCACACACCCTGATTTACTGTTTCCTTTTGAGAAGCAGTGTTTCCATGAGAGCAGAACTAGTTAAGAGAATGGAGTGGGCAGGAGGGGAGTGTGAGAGTGGTCTCAGAGCAGATAGTTGGTAACTCTTTGGATGCCCCTCCAGTGTGTATTAGGGGACACATCCTGAGAAGAATCAAAACCTGGAAATTACTGTGGACAATGAGCAGATTTCAAGGCGCTCTGAGAATATTGCAATAGGGAGGTTTCAGTTGGCACCAGGAAATAGTCAAGGAGCAGCTGGCCTGTGGTGGGAAAGGTGCATCCCTACAGCAGATTGGACCAGTGAAGAGCCCTGCAGCTACAGCCCCTCCCATTGCGTGGCAAACCAGAGAGGTGTCCTGGAGGGAAATTCATCTCCTTTGTTCCCTATCCCTTCTCCCTTGCCGCCAGCATGGCCTCTTTCTCCTCAAGAATGCCCGCCTGGATTTCAGGTCTGATTGGAGTCCTTGCTGGTGAACAACCAAGCATCCCAGTGCCTCACGCCTTGCTCCCTTTGGAGGATGGTCCAGGACTCCTGGGTGTTTCCCCCACTCTGAGAAGCAGCGTTTCACTCCAGGAGAACGTCATCATTTGGGGCAGAGGCTTGGGCTGTGTCTGAGCACACGGGGGACCTAGCAAGCCTTGGAAAATCCATCTATTGCCTGCTTTTCCCTTTTTCCTAAGAGATTTTAGAAATACAACTCTACAGCTCTTCCCTATGCTATGAGGAAGCACAGGGAAGATGATGGAGGTGAGTCTTGAGTGCAGCTCTGGAAAGCACATTCCACCCCCTCAGAGAGCTGCTTGGAGAAGAACACACTCAGGAAAGGGTGATTTGATGGCGTTTTTCACTATCATGTGCTGCCCAAGGCCCTGCCTGTGCTTGTCAGGAGCCCTCACAGCTCTGGGCAGGCAGCTAGCACTGCCACTGCAGCCCCAGCTCTCACTCCTGCTTTGACCTCTTGGGCCTCTCAGGAAAAGGGTCTGGAGCTCATCTTGCTCCAGGTGAGCCCAGCAGCTGGTTCTTCTTTCAATCTGAGCTGAGCTAGAGGACCTCAGCTGATGCCATTGCACCTTGCTTGAGTCCTGCCAGGGATGAACCCTTTCCTGATGAGTGTGGAAATCTGAGGCAAGAAACCTTCCCTTACCCTTGTGGAAGAGTATCACTCTTCCACTCTAATCCATGTGGAAGCATTCTCCTAGAGTGGTGCTGTGCTGTTACTGAGGAGTAACTGCTTAAAGCTTGAAAATCACCTTCAGACTTTGCTAAAGGAGTTGGTCCTGACAGCTGTTGTGGTTTAACCCCATCCAGCAGCCAAGCCCCACACTTGGGGCCACTCACTGACTCCCCCACCAGCAGGATCAGGGCGTGAATTGGAAAGGTAAAAGTGAGAACACTCATGGGTTGGGGTAAAGACAGTTTAGTAGGGAAAGCAAAAGTCAGGCACTCAAGCAAAGCAAAGCAAAACACCCATTCCCATGGGCTGGCAGGAGCTCAGCACCTCCAGGAGAGCAGGGCCCCATCCCAGAGAACATGGGAAGACAAACCCAGCCCCATCCCATGGAACTTGGGAAGACAAACACCATCACTCTAAATGTTCCCCACTTTCCATACCGAGCATGTTGTCTCATGGTCTGGAATATCCCTTGGGTACTCTGGGGTCGTCTGTCCTGGCTGTGTCCCCTCCCAGCACCTCTTCTCCCTAGCATGGTCATATGAGAAGCAGAAAAGGCCTTGGCCCTGTGTGGCCGCTGCTCAGCGATAACAAAAACGTCTCCATTGTCATCCCCGTGTTCAGCACAAATCCCAAAGACAGTCCCACACCAGGCACTGGGAAGAAAATTAACCCAGTCCAAACCAGCACACAGGACTGATAGAGAGTTGTGAGTAAATCTGTAATTAGCTAACAAAAATGTTTTTAAGACCTTTTTTGCCTGTAGTGGTTTTGGTTCACTAATTTAAGATTTCCTGGTCAATGCACCAATTAGTGTGGTGGGTTCAGTCCTTGCTAATCACCAGTGCACTCCCTAGAATGTACTTACTCATTTTCTGCTGTGAGAGAGGATTAGGAGACAGGCAAAGCAGGCTCAAAACTTTAAAAGGATATAAAGAAAAGTTTATTAACAGTAACTAAGAGTACTAAGAATCAAAACAAAACTTTCAGAACACCTCCTGTCCCTACAACTTTTCCTTTTCTGCTGGCAATGTAAAGAGACAAAACTTAAACTTTTCAGTCAGTTTCCCCCCTCTAGAACAGTCTTCTTTCAGTTCACTTAGGGGAGAGAAGTCCCTCTTGTTAATGTTATGGAGACTTCTCCACAAGCAAAGCATCTCTCTTGTGGCTCTCAATTTCTACGAATAGCAGCTGCCTGGGGGAAATCTGCAGTCGTGAAGTCCCTCCCATTTTCCACAAGCTTTCCGACAGCTGTGTTTATGCGCCATGTCAGCTTATGGGGCACTCTTTTTAAAGATGAGCTCTTCAGAAGCAAAGGTTCTCTCTCTATCTCTAAAATCATCTTCATCTCCAGGAACAGAGATCTTCTTCTCTCCCTGAGGGCACAGGGTCTTCATCACTATTTTCTCTCTCTCTTCGTTCAAATTCTCATAGAATCACAACTCCTTCAACATTTGCTTGCTTTAGCATGGAGGCTTTTGCCAAACAAGTTATCTCCCTATACTTGCTAATGTGTTATAGGGAAAAAAGTCTGAATGTATCAATTACAGTCGTCTCCATAGCCTTACAAGAGGGTTTCAGCTCCAAGATCAAGGCATCTTCTCAGCCCTCCTATCTGGGATTGGATTCTTTCTTCATTGACCCTGATGTCTTTGTGTTGCTGCTCTACATTGCCTGCACTTTGTCCCTTTCTCTCACTCGAGGGAGAATTGAAGCTCTGAAAGAGTCAATATCTCGCTCGGGGCCTACAAATGGCCACCTGACCCTGGCTGGGATTGGTGCTTGCGGGTCGGAGCTGCGGTCTGGTCTGGGCTGGGCTGGGGGAACGGCCCAGATCTCGGCAGCCAGGCCAGAACTCAGCAGCAGCGGGGCCTGTTGGCTTCTCCTCCCTCTCCCCAGGGGTGGTGGGTGAATCTCAATGGTGACAGAACCTTGGCCAAGCCAGCCCGGCCCGGGGCTGCTCTGGGGCCTGGCGGACTCAGCCTGGCCCGGGCTGGCGGCGGGGCAGGGCTTAACAAGCAGTAAGATGTTAGAAATGGTAGCCATGGCCCAGCCCGGCCTCTGCCCCGTGGCGCTCCCCTCTCCCTGCCTGGCAGCCGATGGGGCCCGCTGGGCGCCCCAGGAAGGGGCCCGGCCCCGCAGCAGAGGCTGCCCAGCCTGGCCCTTGCCACCTCTTTGCTGACCAGAAAAGAAAGAGATTTTCTGGGATTTTCCGTCTTTAACGTGTTTTTCATAGAAACATGTACAGCTTTTAGCGGTTTAACAGATGGTCAAAACTATTACTGATGGGTTCTTATTGTCAGACGTGGAGGAAACTGATAGCAGCTTCTCTTAAGTCATCACTTCTGTGCTGCAAAACTAGGACATTGCCCTATGGCATAACAAAAATAAAGGGAACAATGGTTAAAAAACCAGGAGCTATGGATTATGTTTAACCAGGAACTAATAACTGCTCAGGAAACAGGAACATACGTTGAGTAATTACTTTTTCAGAGATGGCACCCCAGCAGAGTTGGCTGTAGTAGCTGAAATAAACACTCAGGGCAGGAGACTTTTCTCCTTTTAATGCCTTTATTAAAAGTGATCAGCTCAAGATTGGGAAGCTCAACGGGTCTGCAGTCTCCGTCTTCTTTCCACCGTGGCTCAGAGGAGGAGGATGTGCAGCTTTGTCCACGAGGGGCAGAGCCGGGGGGGGGTCTGATCCTCACAAGGACTTCTG